>NC_091309.1:4159427-4204427 GCF_038502225.1 Cherax quadricarinatus | reverse complement strand
GAGGTTTGGTACTAATCCCTCCAGGACCTTCCAAGTGTATATTATCATGTATCTCTCTCGCCTGCGTTCGAGGGAATACAGATCAAGGACCTTCAACCGTTCCCAGTAGTTTAGGTGCCTTATCGTACTTATGTGTGCTGTGAAAGTTCTTTGTACACTCTCCAGGTCTGCAATGTCACCAGCCTTGAAGGGGGCCGTTAGTGTACAGCAGTATTCCATCTTAGAGAGCACAAGTGATTTGAAGAGAATCATCATGGGCTTTGCATCCCTAGTTTTGAAGGTTCTCATTATCCATCCTATCATTTTCCTGGCAGATGAGGTAGATACATTGATGTGGCCTTTGAAGGCGAGATCATCTGACATTATCACTCCCAGGTCCTTCACATTACTCTTCCGCTCTATTGTATGGTTAGAATTTGTTGTATACCCTGACACATTTTTAGTTTCTTCAAGTTTCCCATATGTGAGTAGTTGAAACTTCTCCTCATTGAACTTCATATTGTTTTGAGGGACCCATTTGAATTTTTGGTTAATGTCCGCTTGGAGTCTCGCGGTGTCTTCGATGGAGATCACTGAGCAAAAAACTAACGTGAAAGAGCTGAGAGTGATAATATCAGAGAATCTCACTTTCAAAGATCACAACAATGTATCTACCATATCTGCTAGGAAATCGATAGGATGGATTCAAATTCAAATTCAAATTCAAAGTTTATTCTCTATAAGGATTACAATGCTGAGTTTACAGAAATTTGGTTATTGTTTGGTTTACATGTAGTAAAATTGTGATTACAGAGTGTACCACTAGAACGCTTAGCATGGCTAGGCATTTCGGGCATACTTAGTTTTATTCTTAATTGTAAAATATTACAAATTATGAGGTAAGTTGGTATTATGGCTAAGTGACTAAATACTAGTTTGTGAGTTTAGCAATGTGAATGCTTTTGTTTTGGCACAGTATATAGTTTCAGTATTGGAGTATCACAGGATTCATTATTTTAAGACTGAGATTAATATTTCTATTTATGGTCAAATGAGTGAGCGAGTGTAAGTGTGAACCACCAGGTGGTATTCGTGTAGTTAGTTGACGGGGTGTATCAGGGAGATAAGATGTTTTCTAATGGTAGTTTTGAAGTTGATGAATGTGTCTGCAGTTCTAGAGTTCTCAGGTAGGGTATTCCAGATTTTAGGGCCTTTGACATACATTGAATTTTTGTAAAGGTTTAGTCGGACACGGGGAATGTCGTAGAGATGTTTGTTTCTGGTGTTATGCCTGTGGGTTCTGTCACAACTATCAAGAAATCGTTTTAGGTCAAGGTTGATATTAGAGTTTAAGGCCCTGTAGATATAGATTGCACAGTAGTAAGTGTGGATGTACTGAACTGGGAGTAAGTTTAGATCTTTGAAGAGTGGGGGGGTGTGCTGCCAGGGATGGGATTTAGTGATTATTCTTACTGCAGCTTTTTGTTGGGTTAATATTGGCTTTAGGTGTGTTGCTGCAGTTGATCCCCAAGCACAAATAGCATAGGTGAGGTATGGATAAATAAGCGAGTGGTATAGTGTGAGAAGGGCATTTTGCGGCACGTAGTATCGTATCTTGGAGAGGATCCCAACCGTTTTGGATACTTTTTTGGCTATATGCTGGATATGGGTGCTGAAATTCAGGTTGTTGTCAAGGTATAAGCCTAGGAATTTTCCCCCATTATTTCTGGTAATTAGAGTGTTGTCAATCTTAATGTTAATTTGTGCATCTCCTGCTCTGCTACCAAACATAATATAGTAAGTTTTGTCAGTGTTAAGGGTAAGTTTATTGGCTGTCATCCAAGTCGATATTTTAATCAGCTCCTCATTCACAATGGTGTTGAGGGTGGCAAGATTAGGGTGAGAGATGACATAAGTCGTGTCATCGTGTCGTGTCAACCAGGACTGCCAAGCCAATAATGAGTCTCTTCAAGTCACTTGTTCTCTCTAGGCTGGAATATTGCTGTACACCAGCAGCCACTTTCAAGCAAGGCAAAAGTGCAGACCTGGATTATTACAATCAAAAGGAAGCGTTAAACTTACTAGGGTCATACAGCATTGCAGGGTAGGAACTGATGCAGGATCTAAGCATAAGTAAGGGTGGAGATGACAATGAGGAGTGCTAAAGGAAGGATTAGCAAAGATTGTGTAATAAATCAGTTGCTGTCAAAAAGTTGAAGAGGGAGTCTGTGTCAAAGACTCAGGAGGGGAAATAAAGTAAGGTTTTTTTAGAGCGGTGACGACGTCAGAGGAAAATTCTGCATGCTTGTTGACAGACAGGACAGTCCAACAAAATATGGGAAATTGAAATAAGAACTAGACAATTCTCACAAAGTAGAACAGGACGCCTCTCCATGAGATGCCCAAGAGTTAGAAGTGTGTATCCAATGTGAAGACAAGTGTAGTCTCCCAACCTCGGTATCGATGACAAGAAGGCCAGAAACCCAAACCAATTTTGTTGCCAACGGTTGCGAAGATAAGTAGAGATTACAGCAAAATAGTCAGAGAAAGGAATACCTTTATATGAAACTGGTAGGTCATGTATTGAAGATCACGCAGCAGTATGCCTGCTCATTGCCCTGAACATCAACATGACGAGGGACCCAACAGAAAAGGATTTCTTTATTTTTGCTAATAATGCGGCGCAGCCAAAGTTGTATACGAAGAACTTGGGGATGAGGTGAATCAAAATTTTTAATAGCTTGCAAAGCACTAAAGGAGTCTGAGACGACTGCAAACACTGAAGTAGGCATAGATGCAATACAGATAATTGCAATGAGAACCAAACCCATGCGGGTCATTCAGTGCTGCATGGTAAGGGAAGTACTTTCGTTAGTGGGTTGAGAAGGAGGTTAGAAGAAGTATGAAAAGAGAGTCACAGTTACTGTGATATCTTAGTTTAGGTTGGGCGAGTACACTACCTACGATGGGCTAGTAGGCCCACTGCAGTATTCGTCTCTTCTTGTGCCTTAGGTTAAGTCAGCACAAACAAATTTCACAATGTTGTATTGTGAATATAACATTACGGAAATGGAATAGTAGGGGGCTCAAGGATGCTACCTGGTGCTTGTCATGAACACCAACTACCATGGAGCCACGAACACTTAAAGGATCTCAAAGAGAGAGCATACATATTAAGCATATATTGGGTAATAAAGGTTAAAATGAAAAACTAATAACTTTATGACACTTCAATTCATAAACCATTCAACTACACTCTTTGGAAAAATACACAACTGCATATTTCCTCACAAAATATTTGACGCAAAAGCTTGATTTGTGTAAATTTCCTCTCACTCGCTACTCTACTATACCCGTTCTCTCCTAGCATTCAACACTATATTGTATATATCTTGAACTATAAAGAAAGCACTATAATGATATTTCCTTTCAGTCTTTGGCACATGAGCTTGTCTGTGGGTATTGACAAGATACATGAAAGAAAATAAATATAATGTACTGTACATACAGTGTATGTTATATATGTCTACACACACAGCGAGGCAGGGTGACCCAAAAGAAGAAACTTTCACCATCATTCACACATAATCACTGTTTTTGCAGAGAAACTCCCATACGACAGTTTAGATGTCACTCCAAACAGCCAATATCACAAACCCCTCCTTTAAAGTGCAGGCATTGTACTTCCACCTCCAGGACTCAAGTCCAGCTAACCAGTTTCGCTGAATCCCTTCACAAAATATTACCCTGCTCACACTCCAACAACAGCTCGCCACGTCCCAAAAACCATTCGTCTCCATTCACTCCTATCTAACATGTTCACACATGCCTGCTGCATGTCCAAGCCCCTTGCACACAAAACCTGTTTTACCTCCTCCCTCCCTCTATCCTTTCCTAGGACATCATTTACACTCAACTTTATCTGAACACTTTAACACTACTTGGCAACACATTTACAAAATAAAATAGAGTAAAATATTTCAAGATAATAATCATTACAATTCCAATTATTTTTATATTGCAAAACAGTGATCTTTAAGCTAATATTCCTAAATCACTGAAAAAAATTCCGAACTTAATAATATAAACAAGAAAAGTTCTAGATTACAGAGCAGAAGTTATTAACATCAGTGAAGAAGAATATTCACTATTCTAAGATTCCACTAACAAGGCTACCACTGCTTCAGCATAAAAGCTTTACTGCAGAATATAGATCATAAGCCACTATCTGATACAAGCGCGCAGCACACTGTTGGACACAACACTGCCTATACTCGGGAGAGTATAGCTCTATGCACTAACTCTTCTATAGATATAAGCTGGAGAAAATAAGAATTATAATAAGGAGCATGAACTTTTATTCTAGGAGACTGCTTTCTTTTGGGAGGCAAGGCTGCTCTTTTTATTTATGAAGCATTAACAGCATTAATAGAGCACATATCGCATACATAACACATGTATAGACAACCAGAGCACTAAGCCACTTCATATACATCAATTTCTGCTATTTAATGCATTCTTTTATTATAAAGTAGCACTATATTATGCTATATTTCTGAATCAAAGTGCATTTTGAAACTAATTCTTGGGGAAGGGAGCTACTTATATTACATTATAACATGACCTGCCAGTATGACACTCGAAAATCTTCGAACAATCTATATGCATTGTTGAAATTAGTTTAATGTTGCTTATTAAATGTTTTTATAACTTTCGTCAAAATAATTTATCTACAATATTATATTTTTAGATTACCTTAAGATCTACCCTTCCCCAAAGTATAACAATTAACTAGAGTTATGCACAATTTAATCTAACCTTGTTAAATGTTACATAATGTAGCCTATAACTTACCTAGCCTAAGAATATGCTAAGTTTTACTTGAAGGATAATGGTATGGTCAGACAATCCATATTTTTTTTCACTGTAATTACCTTTATAGTGAAAATTACACAAACTTAGCAAAATAATAATGAGGGGCCTATTAAGGGCCAGTTTATGAAGACCCGTAGAGTGTGGCAAGAGTGGTGCTGGATGGTACTGGGAGACTGAGGTTATCCTCTTGTTAGGCGCACAAGGCTACACGAAGCACCTCATGTTTCATCGGCTAAATGCTTATACTTTCTTACATCAAACTAAAAACATGGTGATTACAGAGACCTCATATATACAAAATTTAGCTAATACTTCTTACTGGATGTATCCTAAATGAGAATCTATTGAAATTATAAAAAGTAACAATCCTAACTAAAATACCTAACATCAGATAATATATTACATACAATTTATATTAAATATAACCCATTACACGAATAAATATGCTATCAAAATGCTTTCTATGTATAACTTGGACAGTGTATACAATAAATACTTCGCTCTCCTTAACAGGAAAATATTGCACCAGATTTACAAACCTAAGATAATGTTGCCAATACATACTCCTAAAATATTCAAGGACCTTCTTTACTGAACTGCGATATCTTTAACTAGAGGTGTTAACTACAAAATTTATCAATTATTAATACAATGTGTACAATTACTGCCTTCAAAACAATACATCACTCAATGGGAATATTCATTAAACTTCAACTAATTTTTCCAACAGTTCAGGTCAAGAAAGGTCAACATGACAAAAATAAAGATATTACTTTGTCTTACAAGATTTAACATTAATATAAAGATATGCAACAAAGTATTAATTTACCAATACTACATCAATTAATAAGAACAGTTACATATATTGTATTTACATAGGTAAACAATGTATACTTATATATTAGGTCATAAATGACATGCATGAAAGACAATGATGGTCAGTTATCTCTAATAACCTGTGTATGTATGTGTACTCGCCTAATTGTGGTTGCAGGGGTTGAGACTCAGCTCCTGGCTGAATGTGTGTGTGTGGGGGGGGGGTCACAGGGATCGATTCTAAGATCCTATCCCTGCCTCTTGTTAATCTCCACTTTCACTCCCTCTTAGCCTCGTGGGTCCTATCGTATCTGCTCTTAAAACTATATATGGAACCCTCCTCCACCATTTCATCACCAATATCATTCCACTTCCCGACCACTCTGAGACTGAAGAAATATTTTCCAATATTCCTGTGGCTCATCTGTGACTTTAACTTCCAGCGGTGTTCCTGAGTTCCCGTTTCTCGCCTATCAACCTATCCATGAACACATTATCAATTCCCCTGAGTATTTTGCATGTTGTTATCATGTCTCCCCTGGTTCTTCTGTCCTCCAATGCCATTAGGTCCAATTCCGTTAGCCTCTCCTCGTAGCTCAATCCCTCAGTTCAGGAACAAGTTTTGTTGCATACTTCTGCACTTTCTCCAATTTCTTAACATTCTTTCTCAGGTGCGGGTTTAATACTGGTGCTACATACTCCAAGATGGGCTTGACGTATGCTGTACAAAGGTTCCGGAATGATTGTTGAGATACCTGAAGGCTACTCTCGGATTTGCCATATTAGCATTGGCTGCTCAGGATATTTGACTGATGTAAGCAATATACTAGGCACCATAATTACCCTTAGGTCTTCCTCTTTGAGTGAAGTCTGCAGCCTGCCTGCCTCTCTCTGTATGTGTGTGCACATGCGTGCGCACCTATTTGTACTTATCTATTTGTGGTTGTAGGGGTCGATTCTACCTCTACCATCCGTATAATGGAGAAAAGGAATAATGATTGTTTACAAAAAAACCCAAACCTGTATGGATGAATCAGCACTGTACTGTAAGTTAATGCTTATGTTAGGAAACAAGAGGCGTGAAAAGAGAAAAATCGGTTGGCACAACAGGTCGGTCTCGCTCAAAAAGTTAGTGTGTCAGCATTAAAATAGGAACTTTTGGAGAAGACAGGTATGAGAGCGTCAGAATACTGAAGGAGATCTGGGCTCTACGAGCAGTCTGATAAATAATCCAGTCAATTAAAATATTTATGAGTGTTCTCACAATGAGCGTTGGGCAACTCTCCGTGAGATGCACGTTCTTCATAATTTTTTAAGATTTGTGTATATAATAATAGTAATAATAATAATAATAATAATAATAATAATAATAATAATAATAATAATATACAATAATAATGTAATAATATTACGTTAGTCTCGTGTGTCCAGCATAAAAGAACACACATTTGCGGGAAATGCTCTGCATAACAAGCGGCTTTCCATATAGTAGTATGTCATTAATGTCAGCTATGGTCTGTATACCTTGTAAATATACTTGTAGAAATAAAAGATATATTACTTCGCGTGCTTCTGCTTAACTTTGCTCGAGACTGGAGATGAACGCTTCTCCAGACGGAAGGACTAACCACTTCAACACTACTTCAAGGATGATGGACTAATCACGTCAACTCTACCTCTCTCCTGCTTCTGCTATCTACATTTGTCACGTCTGTACTTGACTTACGAAGCCCTGAAGAGCAGGCAAAACATTTCGACAAGATACCCAATTGTTGTACATGAGTCTTACTCATCTACTTGTCGGTATTGAATACCATTATTATAATGATTTTTGAAGAGTGTATAAGTTGAGAGAGGATGTATGTGGAGGAATGTATAAGATGAGAGATGATGTATGTGGGGAGTGTATAAGTTGAGAGAGGATGTATGTGGAGGAGTGTATAAGTTGAGAGAGGATGCATGTGGAGGAGTGTATAAGTTGAGAGAGGATGCATGTGGAGGAGTGTATAAGTTGAGAGAGGATGTATGTGGAGGAGCGTATAAGTTGAGAGAGGATGTATGTGGAGGAGTGTATAAGTTGAGAGAGGATGTATGTGGAGGAGTGTATAAGATGAGAGAGGATGTATGTGGAGGAGTGTATAAGATGAGAGAGGATATATGTGGAGGAGTGTATAAGTTGAGAGGATGTATGTGGAGGAGTGTATAAATTGAGAGAGGATGTATGTGGGGAGTGTATAAGTTGAGAGAGGATGTATGTGGAGGAGTGTGTAAGTTGAGAGAGGATGTATGTGGAGAAGTGTATAAGTTGAGAGAGGATGTATGTGGAGGAGTGTATAAGTTGAGAGAGGATGTATGTGGAGGAGTGTGTAAGTTGAGAGAGGATATATGTGGAGGAGTGTATAAGTTAAAGAGAGGATGTATGTGGAAGCATGTATAAGTTGAGAGAGGATGTATGTGGAGGAGTGTATAAGTTGAGAGAGGATGTATGTGGAGGAGTGTATAAGTTGAGAGAGGATGTATGTGGAGGAGTGTATAAGTTGAGAGAGGATGTATGTGGAGGAGTGTATAAGTTGAGAGAGGATGTATGTGGAGGAGTGTATAAGTTGAGAGAGGATGTATGTGGAGGAGTGTATAAGTTGAGAGAGGATGTATGTGGGGGGTGTATAAGTTGAGAGAGGATGTATGTGGAGGAGTGTATAAGTTGAGAGAGGATGTATGTGGAGGAGTGTATAAGTTAAGAGAGGATGTATGTGGAAGCATGTATAAGTTGAGAGAGGATGTATGTGGAGGAGTGTATAAGTTAAAGAGAGGATGTATGTGGAAGCATGTATAAGTTGAGAGAGGATGTATGTGGAGGAGTGTATAAGTTAAGAGAGGATGTATGTGGAGGAGTGTATAAGTTGAGAGAGGATGTATGTGGAGGAGTGTATAAGTTAAGAAAGGATGTATGTGGATGCGTGTGTAAGTTGAGAGAGGATGTATGTGGAAGCGTGTATAAGTTGAGAGAGGATGTATGTGGAGGAGTGTATAAGTTAAGAGAGGATGTATGTGGAGGAGTGTATAAGTTGAGAGAGGATGTATGTGGAGGAGTGTGTAAGTTAAGAGAGGATGTATGTGGAGGAGTGTGTAAGTTAAGAGAGGATGTATGTGGAGGAGTGTATAAGTTGAGAGAGGATGTATGTGGGGAGTGTATAAGTTGAGAGAGGATGTATGTGGGGAGTGTATAAGTTGAGAGAGGATGTATGTGGGGAGTGTATAAGTTGAGAGAGGATGTATGTGGAGGAGTGTGTAAGTTGAGAGAGGATGTATGTGGAGGAGTGTATAAGTTGAGAGAGGATGTATGTGGGGAGTGTATAAGTTGAGAGAGGATGTATGTGGGGAGTGTATAAGTTGAGAGAGGATGTATGTGGAGGAGTAATTGAGAGAGGATGTATGTGGGGAGTGTATAAGTTGAGAGAGGATGTATGTGGGGAGTGTATAAGTTGAGAGAGGATGTATGTGGAGGAGTGTATAAGTTGAGAGAGGATGTATGTGATGAGTGTATAAGTTGAGAGAGGATGTATGTGGGGAGTGTATAAGTTGAGAGAGGATGTATGTGGAGGAGTGTATAAGTTGAGAGAGGATGTATGTGGGGAGTGTATAAGTTGAGAGAGGATGTATGTCGGGAGTGTATAAGTTGAGAGAGGATGTATGTGGAGGAGTGTATAAGTTGAGAGAGGATGTATGTGGGGAGTGTGTAAGTTGAGAGAGGATATATGTGGAGGAGTGTATAAGTTGAGAGAGGATGTATGTGGGGAGTGTATAAGTTGAGTGAGGATGTATGTGGGGAGTGTATAAGTTGAGTGAGGATGTATGTGGAGGAGTGTATAAGCTGAGAGAGGATGTATGTGGAGGAGTGTATAAGTTGAGAGAGGATGTATGTGGAGGAGTGTATAAGTTGAGAGAGGATGTATGTAGGGGAGTGTAAAAGTTGAGAGAGGATGTATGTGGAGGAGTGTATAAGTTGAGAGAGGATGTATGTAGGGGAGTGTAAAAGTTGAGAGAGGATGTATGTGGAGGAGTGTATAAGTTGAGAGAGGATGTATGTAGGGGAGTGTAAAAGTTGAGAGAGGATGTATGAGGAAGTGTAGAGGTAAATGGGGACCCAAGGTGATCAACTTAAAGGTAAAGAATTTTGCTATATGTAGCGGAACGTTGAAACAGGTAGATGTGTTTCCTTGTTCACACAATTATATCATAGTAAAACCTTCATCTCCTACAGGGAATTACATCTACTATTGCATAATTATTCCACCTGTGACTGATGAGCAACTCTTAAATACTAATTTATATATTTTACAAAACCTATTTTCATTCATGAAGCATAAAGCAAACAACAGTATCTTAGCACAAAGTTTTGAGATTCCAGTCCAAAATCTTGACTTTCTCTTCCAGTGTTACATTACCATGCAGACAGTAATAGTCAACTGCACTTACTGTAACATTATTCAAATTTAATCACCATGTAAAACCATAATGACATGATTAACTATAAACTAATTTGTTTTTTTTTAAATATCAAATTAATCACAGATAAAACATTGATAATCTATTTAAATGGATTTCAAATTAATAACTTGGAGTCATATGTTTCTGACAATAATTAATGTCTGCTAAGCAAAAATATACTTAAGTTTGTTTATACCTTGTCTTCATTAACACGAGGAGCGACTGCTGTTGAACCATTCTGGGTTACCCAGTGCTCTCGCTCTATCAGTGCCTCATCTTCATTTAAATCTTCATCACTCTCACATCCTTCCCTCTCCACATGTCCTTTTCCTTCATTAAATTCATCCTTCATATTTTCTTTGGGTAGATTTTCCCAAGTGTTTTTCTGTGCGTCTGAGAACACGCTATCATTTGCTGCTGAACTGCTGTGCCCCTCTGGTATGGCTGTCAGACGTCCCTGGGGTGCAATGCTCTGAGGACCACCACCAGCACCAGCACTAGCAGCTGCTGGATCAGTCTCTGAAGCAAAGGATTCAACTGGATTTACTGGTCGACTGGAATTGAAGTTTGGCTGTGGCTTGGACGAAATACTGGCTTTCTCCCAAAAGAACCTCCTGCCATGATGTGCCTTAAACCTGGGAAAGACTCGTGCAAGGCATTCCACGTATGCATCGCGGTACTGACGATTCATAAGCACATAAACGACCACATTGACACAGTACTGAACCCAGTACAACACGTGTAAAAGTAAGAAGCGAACGGGGTACTTGACTTGCCTATCAACTGCATGGACTACTGCCACTGGCACGCTGCAAACTAGCACCAACAGGAAGATGATGAAGATGGTGCGAGCAACACGCATATCTCTGCGGTTGGTGTGGAGTCGCTGGCTTACAGTTGAAGACTGGTGAGTACTGAGAGAAAAATATGTCAACATATTACACTACAGTGGCAGCAAAATTCTTAGGACAATGCTGTAACTTTTAAGTATGCCTCATATTGATAAGTAATTATATACACAGTGACAAACTTTAGGAAGGAATGTTTATATACAACATAAATTATATTCTTGTTATTGCATGCAATGTATGTTCTCACATAAAATCTGTACAATGCACATGCGGTGACTGTATAATATAATTCATGAGATCAAAAAACCCAGAGTTAGCAGACTCACCGTTTACCATTGAGTAATCTGGCTGCATGAAGGCTATAGGGGGCAGAAGCCATCGTTAATGCTAAAAAAGAACTCAAGCAACATCCCCTACAGTCTATCTACTCCCACATCTCGTGAACCGAGAACATTTGGCATCCACAACATTCTTAACGAAGTGAAACTAAGCATTAAAATCAAGTCTACTGTACTTATGAAGGTTTGAAGTGGATTCTGCAGGAGTTCAGAGGATAGCAAATAAATATTGACTGCTTGTGGAATATCAAGAATTGACAAAACTTACACCAAGAAATGCCGAAACAAAACATATTCATGATTATATCAACATTATTTTATTTGTAATTTAAATATATTTCATTATTTATATATGCAAACAGGCTATAAGACGTTCTCTATATAAAAATGATAAAACAAAATATACAAATGCAAGTAAAACGAGTGTAAACCCAGTACAGTACGTACTTTGTGCATGAGCATGTGATAAGGTTTAGATAGTGTTTAGATAGGGTTCGGGATATTAGCAGTTTGGAGGGATATGTTGTGTATCTTTATACGTATATGCTTCTAAACTGTTGTGTTCTGAGCACCTCTGCAAAAACAGTGATTATGTGTGAGTGAGGTGAAAGTGTTGAATGATGATGAAAGTATTTTCCTTTTGGGGATTTTCTTTCTTTTTGGGTCACCCTGCCTCGGTGGGAGACGGCCGACTTGTTAAAAAAAAAAATACATCTTTTTTTCAACAAGTCGGCCGTGTCCCACTGAGGCACAGTGACCCAAAAAGAAAGAAAATCTCCCAAAAGAAAACACTTTCATCATCATTCAACACTTTCACCCCACTCACACATAATCACTGTCTTTGCAGAGGCACCCAGATACAACAGTTTAGAAGCATATATAAAGATATATAACATATCCCTCCAAACTGCCAATATCCCAAACCCCTCCTTTAAAGTGCAGGCATTGTACTTCCCATTTCCAGCACTCAAGTCCGGCTATATAAAAATAACCGGTTTCCCTGAATCCCTTCACTAAATATTACCCTACTCACACTCCAACAGCTCATCAGGTCCCAAATACCATTCGTCTCCATTCATTCCTATCTAACACGCTCACACATGCTTGCTGGAAGTCCAAGCTCCTCTCCCACAAAACCTCCCTTACCCCCTCCCTAAAACCTTTTCGAGGACGACCCCTGCCCCGCCTTCCTTTCCCTACAGATTTATACGCTCTCCAAGTCATTCTACTTTGTTCCATTTTTTCTAAATGACCAAAACATCTCACCAACCCTTCTTCAGCCTCTGAATAATACTTTTAGTATCTCCATACCTCCTCCTAATTTCCATACTATATACACTGCACTAAAAACAAAAGGAAAATTGGCTTGGACATTTGATACAATAATCATCTCACTATTGTTCTATTCTATTGGTCTTACTATTGCTATTTTCATGACATTTTTATCATATTACTATCATCAATACTTCAGTCACTACAAGTATCAATAAAAGTGTTTGTGGAGGTGTGAGGAACAAATGTGAGGTGTTCTGGAAATGTAAGGTACTGATGAAACAGGTGTTGAGGAAACGTGAAATGGTGAGGAAAATAACATGGGGAGGTGTGAGGAAGAGATATTAGGTGTCGAGGGAGGATACATAATGAGTCGAGAGGGGAGAGGATACATGAAGCGTTGAAACCAATTTTAGAGAACAATACCACTTTAAGAGTTGGAACTGCAGAGATGAGAGAATGAAGCAAGATGCAAAGGCAAGCAAGAAATCAGATTAATTGGAAATAACGCACTGCAAAGAATTATAACAAAGACAACAGACAAAAATATAATCAGAAAAGCAGTGATGCTTGTCACTCCAAGTTTGATATACAGTACTTACAATCTGGAACGAAGACTTGACTCTGACACCAACTTCTTGAGGCTTCTGAAGCTTGAGTTTGATCCTTTCCTCTCTACACCACAGGTGGAGGAGGTGGAGGCAGTGGAGCTGGTTGGGGAAGTAACCTTGATCTTTTCAGAGGTAGTGGAGCTGGTGGCTGGGGCAATCTTTGTGTTTCCACTTCGGGTGGAGGAACGGGCCACTCGGGCTGAGCTCAGTTTCACCTGGGAAAGTATCACAATAATTATTACATAGCCAATTACTGTAGGAAATTCAAATATTAAAAAAGTGTCCTCTCAAATTCTACTATGACTATATTTATGTTACTCTTCTGTTATACTTAAGGAATTTCAATAATGCTCTGAGTTATAGCTTTAATTTTGTGAATGCCGAAATTCAAGGCAATTTTTGAAAAATACAAATTTTAAGTAACTTTTAACTCAATATAATAATAGGAAACTGCAATAAAATAGTTTATAATAAGACTAACTGAGTATTAATTAAAATGACATAACTGGAACATAATTATCAAAATCAAAATCTTAACATAGTGAAAAAAATCACTAAAAAAAAACATTTACATAACATGACTGGACACTTCAGCAGATAACATGCAGATTTTTTTTTTTTCAAAAAGTCGGCCGTCTCCCACCGAGGCAGGATGACCCAAAAAAGAAAACTTCACATAATCAATATCATGCAGATAATCGTACATGACTACACAGTAGATGTATTTACATTACCACTACACAATAAGGACATGATCATTCTAATGGTATGCAACTCCCACGGAAGTCACACTATCATCACCAGACATGATCATATAACATCGACACAAGAGATGATCATTTCCTAATAGCATCAACGCAAGCCATGACCATGTGAACGTAGGGATGATATAAACATTATATCAACACAAGAGACGATGACATAATCGTGAAAAGAACAAGAAAGATGATATAAACGCATCAACATAAAAGATATTAACAACATACCAATAGAAGAGATATACATAAGAGATAATTTAAATGAATCACATAAGAGATGACTTAAACATATCACATAAGAGATGATTTAAGCATATCACATAAGAGATGATTTAAGCGTATCACATAAGAGATGATGTAAATAACATACACAAACAGAATTTACAATAAACTTTATGATAATGATCATCACAAGCCAGGGTACTTGTTTATAAACCAAAGATAGAGATAATACATACATTAAGTGATGACGCATACATTAAGCAATGATACATACATTAAGTGATGATACATACATTAAGGACATGTTGCTACGTATTCTGGTGTAAGCATACACTAGTGGACATGCTACTTCCTATACACACACTGACATGTTGTATATACATTCCCGGACATCATGTTGTATATACATTCACGGACATGCTAGTCTACACATACACGGACATGCTACTGTGTATACACACACACGGACATGCTACTGTGTATACACACACACGTACATGCTACTGTGTATACACGCCCTGACGCAAAAGTAGTCTTGACTGAAATGTTTCAGAATCGTGTAGTTATTATTGATTAAACTGTACCTACAATTTTATGAACCACCAGAAAACTCTCCCCGTCATCCAAGGAAAACAGATGTAACTAAAACTATGTATGAATTATGCGAGAACCCTTAGTTTTCCACCAAAACTGACCTATGCAATTTTGTTAAAAACGACGCAATACAAAATATGTTATTTTCCTAACATAATTAATAATTTGCGTTTAATAAAAATTACAAGTCTCTAAACTGATGTTTAGTTGAAATTTAGTTTAATCTTTTTCCTTGAAGGAGGAAGGGAGGGTGGAAATCTTCAGGTCGGCCAATTTGATCTTTTTTCATAATATGGAAGTTGTAAACCCTCATGGGTGACAGGGGAAGATGAGAGAAACATTTAAGTAGGACACAGCGCCAGGGTGAGTGCTAGGATGACTAGTACAACCTTGGCAGCTGGGGCAGCTGGAGGCGGAAAATTTTGGTTGAACTTTCGTTGTCTGAGTAATGCTCTTCTCACCACCTGACGGCAAGACACTTCAATGTACCACTAACTGTGCAATCACACAGTTATGGCCACCAGTAATTAGTTACAACCAGCAATAAATAATAGTCACCTGGTGTACAGAAATGTATAAATACATAACAGCATCTACTGCGTAGGAAGCCTACTCCAAGTAAATATAAATTATTTCTATAAATATTTTTTATATTTATTATATATACCAATAACTGTTTCAATGTGCATGTAATACTTATTAAATGTCAAGGTTGATGTAGCCTAATCCCTGTCATTACCTGTACACATACTGTCGCTGCTATTACTGTACTTGCATCTCCAGGTTTAACAACTAGTGTTAAACCCTCAGCTTTTAAGGAGCAATATTTACCTTTCAAGACACTGGGAAGTACTTGTGTCTACTGTCTTACACAGCAACGGCACTCTGGCAAGTACTTGTGTCAAATGCTTTATACGTACGTTTCACTCTGGGAAGTACTTGTGCCTACAACATTATATAATACTGAGAAGTGCTTCTGTGTCTACCGTCTTGAGCAGCAGCACTAAGAACTGTCTTTACTTCCTCATATAACACTGGGAAATGTTCGTGTTTACTGCCTCATTCATTCTAACACCTGCAGTTATTGTTACTCACCGCAGCCTCATTCATTCTAACACCTGCAGTTATTGTTACTCACCGCAGCCTCATTCATTCTAACACCTGCAGTTATTGTTACTCACCGCATCATTATTACCAATTTTACAGACAATTAACCACTACAGTACCAACGAAAGCTTCCACTCTCATTATCCACAACTATCACCACAGCAACCAGCAACCACTGTCATTACCCACAACCATCACAATAACCACTACCATCAACAACCACTATTATTGCCCGCAATCACCACCACTACCAGCAATAACCACTATTATTACCCGCATTCATAACTACCAGAAACAACCACTATTACATTACATCCAGCGTCCTGATGGCACGTTCAAGACTTCAGACGTCATCGTAACACCAGGAAGCAGCACTCATCATACAAGTTCATTACGTATCAAGTCTACATTATACAAAGTGATCGGTGTGGATATTCCTGTAAGAACAAATATACGCATTAAACGGAAATAGATACTACTCACTAATCAGCAGTGCAATACAATTTAAAAGAGATTCGGGAATTCTGAAAAGCAGACAAGCTAATGGTTAAAATTATAACTATAATTTTTAAAGGAGTGGACCGCTCAGTTAGCCGAAGACCTCGGTCAGATGACCAAAAGCTCCAGTGGCGGGTATCATATAACTAAGACCCGCATCAGGAAACACTTGTCCTGTTTCCTGACAAACATTACCTAACCTAACCTCTGAAAAGCTGAAAAATAGTTAGATACACATTAGCAACAGTCAAATATAATGCTCTCTTTCTCTCATTCCTGAACTTTGTTTCCAACGCAATGCATAAACGGCAATATTTTATCACATCTATCATTTTCAATCTATCCAAGATAACTTAAAAAAGACAAATACATTCATCATTACTCATTCTTTAGCCATATTTAATAACGTGCAAGGAAAAAATAAGTTCCTGGAGATATTACTGTTCTCACACTCCAACAGCATGCAAAACCCCACAAAACCACTTGCCTCAACCTGACTATAACAAATTCACGTGTTTGCTGGATGTTCAAACCCCTACCGCACATAACCACAATCGTCCTTTACGCCGTTCTTCAGATCAAAGTCAATAGACTCATTTACTGTCATGGTAAACTTTCACTCGTATCTTGGCAGTGTTCTTTCACCTTGTCTCACAGCAGTATGACTTTAAATCATTTGAATATTCAGCCATTTCCCAAGATGATACCCACAATACTTTCATATTTTACTCCATGTAAGTAGGTGGTGTAAGGAGACATGCCCCTCGACCTGCCCAGAACTGTACATGAATGTGAACCTTCACTCACCATGATGAAGACAAAGATGTATAGGATGAAGATGAGCAAAACAGGAATGACGGCTTCAACCAAGATGTACACATAGCGAGCCTTGATGCTCGCTGATCCCATGTCACACTCCATTGTGTCCGTGTTGAACTCATACTGACCCATCACCTGTTGATAAAATGTATTATATATATATATATATATATATATATATATATATATATATATATATATATATATATATATATATATATATATATATATATATATATATATATATATATATATATATATATATATTGGCGGTTTGGAGGGATATGTTGTGTATCTCTATACGTATATGCTTCTAAACTGTTGTATTCTGAGCACCTCTGCAAAAGCAGTGATAATGTGTGTGTGTGGTGAAAGTGTTGAATGATGAAAGTATTTTCTTTTTGGGGATTTTCTTTCTTTTTTTTGGGTCACCCTGCCTCGGTGGGAGATGACCGACTTGTTGAATATATATATATATATATATATATATATATATATATATATATATATATATATATATATATATATATATATATATATATATATATATTGTGCAGAATAAGACAAACCGCGAAAATCAATTTGAACATAACGAAAACATATATACAATTTATTTTAAGGAATATTAAATCAATTTAAACTCGTCTATGATATATTAAGAAGAATTTGACTAAAAAAAATCTTTAGTTTAAATGAGGTTTCTAAGTTAGGCTTAGTCAAAGATTTTGTTTTACATAATTTTCAACGAAAATATGTTATATAATTAAAGTCACACACACACACACACAAACCTACTAGAGTTTTATGACAAGGTGACAGAAGTAAGATAAGAGAGAGGGGTGGATCGACTGCATATTTTTGGACTGCAAGAAGGCCTTCGACACAGTTCCTCACAAGAGGTTACTGCAAAAGCTAGAGGACCAGGCACACATAACAGGAAAGGCACTGCAATGGATCAGAGAATATCTGACAGGGAGGCAACAACGAGTCATGGTACGCGACGAGGTGTCAGAGTGGGCGCCTGTGACAAGCGGGGTTCCACAGGGGTCAGTCCTAGGACCTGTGCTGTTCTTCGTATATGTGAACGACATAACGGAAGGGATAGACTCAGAAGTGTCCTTGTTTGCAGATGATGTGAAGTTAATGAGAAGAATCAAATCGGACGAGGATCAGGCAGGACTACAAAGAGACCTGGACAGGCTACAAGCCTGGTCCAGCAACTGGCTCCTTGAATTTAACCCTGCCAAATGCAAAGTCATAAAGATTGGGGAAGGGCAAAGAAGACCGCAGACACAATATAATTTAGATGGCCAAAGACTGCAAACCTCACTCAAGGAAAAAGATCTGGGGGTGAGTATAACACCGAGCATATCTCCTGAGGCGCACATCAATCAGATAACTGCTGCAGCATACGGGCGCCTGGCAAACCTAGGGATAGCGTTCCGATACCTCAGTAAGGATTCGTTTAAGACTCTGTACACCATTTACGTCAGGCCCATACTGGAGTATGCAGCAAAAGTTTGGAATCCACACCTAGTCAAGCACGTCAAGAAATTAGAGAATGTGCAAAGGTTTGCAACAAGACTAGTCCCAGAGCTACGGGGATTGTCCTATGAAGAAAGGTTGAGGGAAATCGGCCTGACGACACTGGAGGACAGGAGGGTCAGGGGAGACATGATAACGACATATAAAATACTGCGCGGAATAGACGAGGTGGACAAAGACGGGATGTTCCAGAGATGGGACACAGACACAAGAGGTCACAATTGGAAGTTGAAGACTCAGATGAATCAAAGGGATGTTAGGAAGTATTTCTTCATAGAGTAGTCAGGCCATGGAATAGCCTAGAAAGTGATGTAGTGGAGGCAGGAACCATACATAGTTTTAAGGCGAGGTATGATAGAGCTCATGGGGCAGGGAGAGAGAGGACCTAGTAGCAATCAGCGAAGAGGCGGGGCCAGGAGCTGTGACTCGACCCCTGCAACCACAAATAGGTGAGTACAAATAGGTGAGTACATATACACATACACAATATATATATATATATATATATATATATATATATATATATATATATATATATATATATATATATATATATATAAATCTGAAAACGAGTCGCTAAAATCATTTCGTGAGTTTGCACCGGGTTAAGAATTTCAAGAGGAAACTCGGAATACCAACGAGATCAGTGACGTTGAAAATTCCAGGTTGCTGTGGTGCTGCTACTGCATCAATGTTATTATCATCAATTAAGGGATGATTTTCCCTGCAACTGGGGATGGGTTTTTCTTCCAGGGAACCGGGGCTACTCTTCCTTGGATCAAACCTACCTCCTATTCCCCAAGCACTGTATGACTAGTACGTATCAAAGTATTCCCCATTACTATAATTAAAATTAATGTTATAACACCAAATCATAATTCTGTAATAATAATAATAATAATAATAATAATAATAATGGTGATAATTTTGAAAAAAAAGTCACTAAATTCAGGTTAATATATGCAATATTATACGAGGATATCACTGAGAAAGTACAGACTCGCTACGGAGCTGATTCATATTGAATACCTCTTATGTCTAGCTTAGTAGACAGAGGATCGAGCCTCCACCACTCTTTGAATGGCCAACAGTTTAGCACATCACATACTATATACGTGATGCAAGTTTTATACATGAACAAAAATTAAAAAAAAAAAAATATTCATTTTAAATTCCGAATCGAGTTAAAATATACAAGAATTTAACTGTAGTAATTTCGTTTTAGCATAAGCAGGTTAGGTTATCACACCTGAAACTTAACTCCCAGAACATGCACAAACATTTACAATCAACACGGTTTATATATTAAAAGGAGTTTATCTCTGAGTATAAATACACAGTTTACTTCAATTTCTATATATAAAATATTCTTGACTGGTGATGTACATGTTACATACACTTTTAATGACCCCTCGTGGCCTTAGAAGTAATAAACCAACCAACCATATACCATCACGCATTCTGAAGAACTTAGCTCTAACATAAACATGTGTATGTATATGTTTATGCATGTATGTGTACACAGTGCATGTACATACAGTGCATGTATGCATGCATACAAATATTTGTATACGCTTAGAAATAAGAGACCAACAAGTATATAAGATTATTTAGGCCCAATGCAATCTAGGTAAAATACAGTCGGCAATCACATGTCTGACACCTTAAAGTTGGCCCAGGCAGTGACTACATCCACCAGCACACTGGGAAGCCTCTACCTCAAACCCGGGCTACACGTTATACATGATTCCAGGGATCACCGTCCTGGCGACCCGGTCTCAAATAATACCTGCTAAATACATTTAAATACAAGAGCATAAACAATCAACACGCAGCTAATTAAAGATAAGTGTATACTCAACGTAAGTAAAAGTTTGTAAGATGCATCTGTCATCTTGCACGTTCATGGGACAAAAAGAAAAAAAAAACAACATTGAGCCAAACCACCAAGACAAATGAGTAAACATACATTACGATCCAACGATCATTAAAAACAAGAGGACAAAACCAACACCCATACTCATGGACGTTGTTAACATGTTAAAGTACAAACTTAGATAGTTTACCCCGAGGGCTGGTGGCAGCTTGAGGAAGAGGGAGTAGATCCAGATTCCGCCAATGTAGGACCCCATGATGATGGGTCTGTTGATGGAGGCGTAGAGTCTTGGCACACTCACTGCCAGGGCTCTGTGCAGGAGAAGAGTCATGTTGATAACTAAGACACATCACATGTGCTACAGTCATGTACCTGTTGGTCATAGCCCCTGCGGCCGGGTCTCAGATCAGGTCCCCTGCTTCACGGTAAATAACATTTCCTCTTTAAGACACTGATACACAATTATGTAAAATAATGGTCTACATTCTGGAACCGATATTAATTATACAAAACATTTTAATAGTCTGCCCAGTTCAGACGATATAATATTGTGAAATTACAGTTCATTATACATCGTACACGCTTAATTAAACTATACTTACACCCAGGCAATACTTACAAACCATAAACGACCAAACAATACTTATACACCATACACAACCAGAAGCACAATTCTAACCATAAAACCATCCTTAAAAGCACACAACTGCATCACTCCAGTACTCTACCCCCACTGACTCCAACATATGGTACCATCATCTGCTGTATATATTGTCATCATCTGGTGTGTACGATACCATCATCCGTTGTATAGTGTACCGGTGGTATCCTCGCCATAACGCATTAACATTCCGTGCAGTTTGGTTCTCTCTGTACATAACGTCATTAACACTGATGACGCTGATCTTTCATTTGGACAGTGACAATAACACAACTACCACCATCGCCATTACCACGACCACAACTACTATCATTACTACCACTATTACCACCACAATCACCACCAATAGCCTCATTACTGCTACCATCACCAGTACAACTAACACTATCCACCACTACCAGCACCAACATTTATGATGCTATCCTCGTAAACTCTATTTCCTCTGTGGGAGTTCAGAGTATCGTGAGCGATGGTAATTTGAATGTAAATGCAGCTGAATTCCTGATGAAAGAAAACCTTCTTAAGTTTCCGAAGTTCCTGAAGCTCTATTCAATCTAGGCATTAGTGGAATGCTTGACATGCGGACAGAGGTTCGAGCCTCCCCTCTTTCTTGTCAAATTGTGGGTACGGGATGACCGCCTCACTAAAATATAATAATAATCATAACTTCATCGTCCTGCTGAAATCTATCATTGGGTGCTCCCACAATGTAACCATCACACAGGACAGACTTGCTGCACATTACAAACGTTCTCACAATGTACCTATCACACACTGAGGGTATTTCACAATATTACTATCATATACAGATGTGAAGCTGCACACTACTAGCTGTGTGGCCGCACACTGCGGGTGCAATTCAGTTCAAAAGGCAATGATATCGCCCCAGGAGGGTCAACTCACCTAGTGAGAGCTATGGCGAGGATGGTCTGTAGTTCGACCTGAGTGAGCGTGTACCTAACGGAGGTAAAGAAAATACAATCACGGTCGGTGAGGAGGGACTCGCTGTGTTGCTGCAGGTACAAGTACTGAGCTCCGGACATGGGCAAGATGAACACGCAGAAGAGTAGCTCCACCACCGCCAGGTTAACCACGAATGCCGTGGCTGATGTGCGTAGCTTCTTGCTCATGGGCAGGGCGATGATGGTGAGCAGGTTCCCTGCAAAGAAACCACTTGGTAATAATAATGAATTTCTAGAAATATATTATTATTATTATTAGTAGTAGTAGTAGTCACAGAAAGCAGCAATATTAGGTAGAAGAATTTTTACGGGGAAGTACTAAACTCGCAGGAGTTGTGCAGCACCTGGGTAATATAAAGCAATCAGATTCGATCCAAGGAAGAGTAAAGCACATCCAACTCCTTGGATCAAGCATAGAGGAACCTCCCTTGAGGGAAAAAAGAGAGACGGTACTCAATGAGGAGTAAAATGATGAACTACAACGAAATAAACTGCTCATCAACAGTGTACTTTTGACTTAAAAATGAATTTAACTAGAGATTAATGTGTAGATTTTATTAGGGCCACATCAACACAGTTTTTCACCAGTATATAAAGAAGAATCAAACTCACAGTACTCATAGTTAATGGAATCCAGGAACATATATTCAGCAGGGCATAAATCAATGAAATATTTTCTATTTGACACCCTCCTCAGGCAGGCGCTGCTAGGATGCCTTTCATATATATATATATATATATATATATATATATATATATATATATATATATATATATATATATATATATATATATATATATATATATATATATATGTCGTGCCGAATAGGCAGAACTTGCTATCTTGACTTAAATAGCAACGTTCATCTTGCCATATAGGACAAGTGAAAATTTGTGTATGCAATAATTTCGCAAAAATCATTCTGAACCTAACGAAAAAAATATATTTCACTGTGTTTGTTTAGTATTAAATTATTGTAAACAAATCTAAAATATATTTAGTTGGGTTAGGCTAAAATAAATTGCTCTTGTTATAATAAGGTTAGGTAAGTTTTCTAAGTTCCTTTTGGTGCAAAATTATAAATTTTTACATTAACATTAATGAAAAAAATATATCTTTAAATGTATAAGAGAAAATTTTAGAAACGACTTAATTTTAAATGAGTTCTTGCTAATTGACCAGTTTTACATATTCGGCACGACATATATATATATATATATATATATATATATATATATATATATATATATGTGTGTGTGTGTGTGTGTGTGTGTGTGTGTGTGTGTGTGTGTGTGTGTGTGTGTGTGTGTGTGTGTGGTTTGTGTGTGTGTGTGTGTGTGTGTGTTGGTTTGTGTGTGTGTGTGTGTGTGTGTGTGTGTGTGTGTGTGTGTGTGTGTGTGTAGTAGTAGGCTGGTAGACAGCAACCGCACAGGGAGGTACTACCATCCTGCCTAGTGAGTGTAAAACGGAAGCCTGTAATTGTTTTACATGATGGCAGGATTGCTGGTGTCTTTTTATTCTGTCTCATACACATGCAAGATTTCAGGTACGTCTTGCTACTTCTACTTACACTTAGGTCACACTACACATACATGTACAAGCATATATGTACACACCCCTCTGGGTTTTCTTCTATTTTCTTTCTAGTTCTTGTTCTTGTTTATTTCCTCTTACCTCCATGGGGAAGTGGAACAGAATTCTTCTTCCGTAAGCCATGCGTGTTGTAAGAGGCGACTAAAATGCCGGGAGCAAGGGGCTAGTAACCTCTTCTCCTGTATGTATTACTAAATGTAAAAGGAGAAACTTTCGTTATTCCTTTTGGGCCACCCCCCCTCGGTGGGATACGGCCGGTGTGTTGAAAGATATATATATATATATATATATATATATATATATAAACACTGATCTCTGGCTGAAGGAGACTCGAACCTACGAACCTTGGAATAAGGTAGGCAGTGCTTTACCAATCTACCCATACTGGACCCATACCTTGGAGTCCAGCTTGCGCTAGACTTTGATCCAAGGCAGCCAGCTTTCAGGGAGAAGACTTACAGCTTTTCCATCCACTGCATGCCTTACTAGAGATATTAACAATGCAAGGAATTCGCAAGAGCAGGCGAAATATACACAAACACTGATCTCTGGCTGAAGGAGACTCGAACCTACGAACCTTGGAACAAGGTACGCAGTGCTTTCCCAATCTACCCACACCTGACCAATACCTTGGAGTCCAGCTTGCGCTAGACTTTGATCCAAGGCAGCCAGCTTTCAGGGAGAAGGCTTACAGCTTTTCATCTCATCAACTGCTCCCAGTAATTAGGTGCCTTATCGTACTTATGTATGCTGTGAAAGTTATCTGTACACTCTCCAAGTCAGCAATTTCGCCTGCCTTGAAGCGGGCAGCTAGATTGAACCTGAATGCCTCATATTTCTCCCCACAGTTTAGCTCGTCCACCCTTATTAAAATGAATGTAAACGAAAGGAAGAGACTCACCATAGGACAATCATAATTTTTAAAGGGGTGGACCGAAAAGGCAATGGAAGGCCTCGGTCGGGTGACCAAAAGCTCAGTGGCGGGTCATAATATGACTAAAACCCGTGCCAGGAAACATTTTTAATGTTTCCTGACGTAACTCACCAAAGGTTCCTAGGATGGATATAATGAAGGCGCTGGCGGCAGTGAAGCCTAGCATGTTGTAAGGGTACTGAGGCGACACATCCTGAGTGTTACCAGGCACGAGGGCATCCGTTACTGCCTGGATGTTGCCCTCCAAGGGGGTGCTGGTGGCCAGGGTGGTCAAGACGGTAGTCAGGTTAGGCATGAAGGCTTGCAGGGCGTTGCTGCCCGACATCCTGTGGGTGAGGGCAGAATTGAGTTCGGCGGCGCTATAGGACGGGGCACCATCCTGATTCATCTCCATGAAGTCCATTCTTCTGCCTTAGGCACTCACCACCTGTAGCACAGAGACCACAACACCATTAGTCTTACAATATCCGTCTTTTTATTATAATTTTTTTTTTTTTTTTTTATATTTTATTTAAAACAGTGCGATACAAATGACAGAAATATATTAAAAAGATACACGACAAAAGATTACTGCACTAGAATCGCACTTAACCCGAGACCTAATAACGACACCATACAGTACAGTGGTAATACACACTCACACACACCACACCGTTATGTTACATTGGTATTATTACACTCACACACAACACACCGTATATTACAGTGATAATACACTCACACAACACTATACATTACAGTGGTATTGCTTTATTTGTTAAAGAACATCTCTAACAAGGTTACATATTACCAAACATCAAACACTGGAAATTATGAAGATTGTACAATAAAACAGAGATAAAAACAAACAAACACGCACAATGACACACACAAGCACACACATTACACTACACGAGACTACATCAGGCACATACTAGGTGAGGTTTCTGCCTGTCAACACACGTATGCAAGACTAATTCTAAGATCTCAGGTGCTTAACAGAGCACCACGATACTCAAAACATTAATATTGGCGATTATCACGAGATCTTAACATACATAGGTATTTACTATTCAAAGAAGGAAACGGGATAATACTAAAAGTCACAATAAAAACATCCAATATAACAAAACAAAACTACGATGTGATATTTTACATCTCAGCAAAACAAAGAAAAATAATGCAAACTAGTTACATGTAATATAATATTACTGAAAAGCACACTGTAACACAGCATAAAATATAACAAAATAAAAACCAATTGCTATACGCTAGGAAACACTTTTTACCACTTACAATTGAATCAAAAACAGTAAAGACTCCTATGCACATATTTGAGTCTCATAGAAAATTTTCATCATAAAGTCCTTGAAATGATTTATACATGATAAAAATATGCAATCGTAGTGCTACACCTTCCTCAATGATAATTGTGTAGTTCTTGAAAACCTCGGGGTAATAACCCTACTGCCTCTAGATATCAAAACTCATTTATACATCCATATAAACAGCTCTCCATGCTCACACCCAAGTCTAGGAAAATAGCCCGTCGTATCCCTTTACCCATTTTGCAAATCCCATAAATCCCTTAATGTGAAATTTCGATAACCCTCACTAAAATCTCTCTCCCATCTCCCTCCATACACCCCTTTATTTCTACACTGTGTCCTATAAAAAGTTGCTGCCAATGCATTAATTCTTGCACGCACGTCCGCCTCCCTCATAGCCCACATCATGTATATATAATCCGTAATCATATACCCAATCGCATTCTCAACCCTTTTATTCACCCCAGTTATATCTAAACTTAAAACCCTCAAAACCTGCAAACCCCCTCCCCCCACTAACCTTAAAACCTTACCCATCCAAACCCTTATAAGTTCAATACAATCGCAAAAATACACCGTATGATAAATAGTCGCCAATCCTCCACAATCCCTGCATTCCCCATCCTCTCGTATTCTCTTATAGAATAAAACCATTCCTGACGGCAAGATTCCATGTAAAAATCTATACATAACTTCTCTGACTTTAGGTTTTAAACGCAATTTATTTAAACGCCCCCAAATATTATGCCAATCATACATCGGATAAACTCCTTCTACCGCCGCTACCAGAGCCTTACCATCTGCCCTATCAAGATTTCTCAATTTAATTTGTGAGTGATCCCTCACGTTTATGAAGACCCGTAACATTGCCTCACCTATCATGAACTCCCGACCCCCCCACCACCGTCGCATATCCTGATGTATCCTATGAAGACCGTCTTCTTTCGCCCCTCCCTCCCGCTTATAACTATGTTTTAAATACATACTTATTATCCTCTTTTCGACATCTATAAGACCCAGCCCTCCACGGCCAACCGGGAGTGTGACAACCGCTCTACTTAACCATTCGCTCCCTGTTCCCCAAATGAATCTAAAAACACTTTTTTGTAACCTTTTTAATTCACAACGAAGTATCGGAAATATTACCGTAACATGCCATAGTTTACTATATAATAGCACATTCGTTGTTATCACCCTTTGTTGCAAACTTAAATTAGCAGCTCTCAACCCACTAAGACGCTTCAGAACACTATCAACGATACGCACGGAATTTATTTGTTGTGCTGACTTGATATCATTTACATAAACGATCCCACATATCTTTATTTGGTCCACCCTTTCCCACCTTTCAGCTACCATTCCTTCCTCACGCGACCCTTTTCCAAGATTCATATACTTTGTTTTCCTCATGTTGATCGTCATGCCAGTAGCCTTTTCAAAAACTTTCACTAACTTTTCTACCCGAATCAAATCCATGTTTTCTCTCACCAAAATCGTCGTGTCGTCGACATATCCAACAATGCCCGCTCCCCCACCCCTTACATTACTCATCCCATTTGCTTCCAATAAAACCCTTATCCCTCTATAAAAGGGATCTTGAAAACAAGCAAAAAAAATTTGTGAAAGGGGACAACCTTGACGCAAACCCCTTCCCATCTGAATCCGATCTCCCAACCTCCCATTCACCTGCACACGCAAAGATGCCTCTTGATACATTAATTTGGCCCATGATATAATTTCCGCCCCAAACCCCTGCCATCTCATTATCTTCCATAACGTCTCCCGTTCCACACTATCATATGCCGCCTCCCAATCTATAGCCAATACCCCCCCATCTCCCAATCTTACTCTTTCTTCAATAAAACTTCTAATCATACCGTGACCTTCATACATAGACCTGCCCGGCACCCCATATTGTCCCTTGTCAATCACTTTGCCCAGGACTTTTTTTATTCTGTTGGCCAAGATCCTTCCAAAAATTTTATAGTCCCCACATAATAACGAGATTGCACGATAATCTTTAACCGTTAATGGCTCGCCTTTAGGAACTAGGACGACCACAGCCAACCTTTGTTGTTCCCCTAAAACCCCATCCCGCTTCATGATATTGAATAAACGTACCAAAAACCCCTTTAAAACGTTCCAATTTTGAATATAAAAGTCGCTGGGCAACCCATCTATTCCTGGCGCCTTACCCAATTGCGCCCCAGATAAAGCCTCCCAAGTCTCACACTCCGTTATCGGCCCTCCCAACATCAAACGATCATGCTCCTCCAGCTCACAACGCACAAACCTACCGATTGACTGCAATGCAATTTCACTTATTCCAACACTTTGCGTTTTCAATTTAACCCAAGCATCAATATACCCACTCATACCCTCCGTCGTCGTCAACACCTGATTCACTCTATACCCCTGCATACCTACCTGGACATTCAACCCCATTAACTCCATTGCTTTGCGACGTCTGTGTTGATTCCTCAACACACACGCCGACGGCCGATCTCCCCACAAAACCTCTTCGATTCCACCCTTAAGCCTTTCCCCATCAAACCTTTCGTTTTGTAAATTACGTAGTTGCTCCTTAATTCGTTCAATTTCTGTAACAGGATAATTAGCATTCGCTTGTACATAGCAGTCGCGCAACTGCCCCTCTAAATATCGTTGGAAACCATACTGTAACTGATTATATCTCACTCCCTGACTAATATAAAATTCCTTAATTCGCTTTTTGGCTATCATTTCCCACCAATTAACCAAAGCCACATCTCCAGGTGCTTCAACCACAAGGCGTTCCCACATATGCCCAAAAGACAAACGACTTTCCTCTCTCTTCAATAACTTTACATTTAATTTCCAAAATGACGGACCCCTTCTAGGCACACCCTCAATATCTACATCCATTACAACTCCTCTATGATCCGAAAAAACCACATTTATCACACTCACTCTCCGCACTGTAACCGCACTAGACACGTACATTCTATCTAATCTCGCCGCATAATCTCTTCTAATGAAAGTATGCTCCACATTGCCACCCCCCCCACACACATCCATTAAACCCACACTCGTCAATAAATCTCCCAGGAACCCCAAGCAACAACCCGCTCCTCGAGGCTCCACATCTTTTCGTCGTATTACACAATTCCAGTCTCCCCCTATTATCGCTACATTTGGTAAACTACGTAGATGATATACTAATACATCTTGTACAAAATGAGTTTTAAGTCGTGCATCTCCCTCGGCCGGCCCATATACACCTACAAAACTTATATGTACTCTACCCCATAAACCATCCACCCTAATCACTCTCCCCTCCCCCCTTTCACTATGGCGTACTACAAACGGGCTATTTTCCTTTACCAGAATGGCGACGCCTCCTTTTAACCTCGTCGCATATTCCATATACACATCGTAACCATCTAATTCCAACTCATATCCAATTCTGTAATTGTGTTCTTGGATAAATACCACATCCACATCTAGACGCACCAAAAATTCATTAAACCACTTTCGCTTCCGCTCAGATCTCAAACCGTTAATATTTATTGTCAAAACCTTAAAGTCAATTAATGGGATTTTCCTTTGGTTCTAGGTATAGACTTTTCACTTATACATTTTACACCTCTATCCCTCTCCCCTTTTTTGGGAATCACCTTGATAAACTCTTGTTTCGTGGATTCACTGTTCCCTTTCCTCTGTACATCCGCCCAAGACTTTTTCCCTGGCCTTTGGGCAGGAGTAAGCACGTCGTCTGAGTCTGGTGGGGTCGCAGTTCGCTTTCGCGTCCTACCCTCCACCTGCATTGGGATTTCTTTAGTACTATCATGATGCACCTCCACTTCTGCTATATTTACCATCATGCCATGCGACACCCCAGACTCAATGCTTTCATCCGTCGCCTCACCATGATGCTCAACCGATCCCAAATTTGCACCTGGTTCCTCCACACGGTTGACGATCGACTCGTCTAACAATACATCCAGTGCCTTCACTAAAGACGCCGCTACATCCTCGTCCCCCATAGTGGGCAGAGTCTCTTCAAATACTTTATTTATATCCAGTGATGGTGATTCTTCTCGCTGTTTTGCATCCTCCAAAGCCTTCTCCTGCGCTTTTTCTACCTCTTCACTCCAAGATGTCCGTTGTCGAGACGGGTGAGCATAAGACTGTTCTCGTCCCTCCACTTCCTCGACTTCTTCCGGTTGTTGCTGTTGCGATATTTGGAGATTCCCACGACGCTTATCACACTGTGCCGCTATGTGGTCATACGATCCACACAGCCGACACGTACGACGTTGCCCCGCATATGTTACATATACTTGAGTTCGAAATGCTTGCAACATAATATAGGACGGTATGGGATGGCGTAAGGTCATTTTGACTGAATATGTTCCCTCCAAACTTCCAGCATAAGGTCCAGCGGCCCACCGACCTGCAGAGGCCATATGAACCGTACCATAATTACGTAGTTCATCTTTTATAACAAATTCATTCGCCTCAAAAGGCACATTCCTTATTTTAACCCATGTGTAGTGTCGTGATACATCATGTAGACGTACTGATACAGCTGAATTGACGGCTATAATGGTCTCTTGATACTTATCCACCACCGCTTCATAAACATTTGCTGACGTCATTTTAACGAAGATCCGTGTCGTCCCATTAAGTGCTACACCACATATCTCTTCATTTGCGATACCGTAGGTATCACGGATAATCGCCGGTAGTAACAAGTCCATCGTGGCTCCAGTGACAGCCCCACGGGTCAACTCAACGCAAACAGTGTTGATGCGTCTGTAGCTCTGCAGCGCCATGTTGGTAAATGAGCAGCGCACGTCCTCACTTCTCAATGGTTGTGACGAACTGAGGTAGCTCGCCTGAACAGCAGAGGGGTGCAGCGCACAACCTCACTCGACCGTGGTCAGGCAGCGAATGCAATTATAATTATTATTAGTAGTAGCAGTACCAGTACAAGAAAGCGGTAAACCCGGGTGGGACATTTGGTAGACATTACGTCAATATCTTAGTTACATACTTCTACTTACATTTAATATACACTAATCTTTGCAGTTCATAAAGTGCTAAGCCATATATAGCCATATATAGCACGAAAACAGAAATTTAAATTTTTAAATTTTTCAATAAAATTAGCAAATTGGTAACTAGGGAACCCAAAATCAATCCAAAATTTTAATTATGATAAACCAGCATTTAGGTTCAGAAACGTATCAAAGGTGACATTTTTTAGTTCTTCCACGCAAACAAATTTATTTAATAAAATTTCCAAATTATCTGCCAAAACCAATGTGAACGACGATCAATGTTTATCATCACAAGGTTTGAAGTTAAAAAGAAAAGCCATTTTCCAATTTTTGTTGGGACTTCTACAATTGCATGTATATTAACCATGTCAGAAAATTGACAAATCTGCAACTACACTTGCTTAAACTTGTAGGTTCCCCACTGTCACCCACGGCACTGATGAAGCCACTGTGGCCACATCTTTACTTGATGTCTTGAACTGTAAACGAGCAGTTTTTTTTTTCAGTTAATCGGTGGTATTACCATACCATTCAGAACCTGGAAATTTAAAGTCGATTGGATCAGTCGTTCTCAAGATATAAGCGAAAACCTTGGATGGAAAAGTAAATTCTGTCCAAAACTTAAGTGAAAAAAAAATTATTCTTTAATGCTAACTCCCACCATAAAAACTCTACACTGGTTCTTAATATTTGCAACAGCTGCACATGGTTTCCCTATGTCTTCTCGAAATCAAGAACTGCGATAAACCATTTCCTTACCTTATCTAAATACTATTTAACTTATATGCTTACTCTACACCTACACTTCCCTTCCTAAATCCATTCTTCCTTACCATATGCTAATTTGCCTACCCTACAACATTACTACCCTTCCTAAATCCTTCCTTTGCATGTGCTGTTTTCCTACCCTGCAACCAGCTGTTCCTACAGACCTCTCACTCACAAAGTGTTTCCATACGAACCTCTCAGTTAGAAGTGTTCATACAGCTCTCTGTCTAACAAGTGTTCATTACAGTTTTTTGTTCCAACTACTTTGAACAAGTTCGCGGGTTATTTGCCGAGTTGTATTTGGCGGGAAATTTAGGTCCCGCCATTATTCTGTTGAAATTCAAGTATGCCATAATTGTTTAATGTTTGGTGAAATATAATCCGTGAAACGAGTCATATCATCTTTCTACAGACACTTCAATTTCCTTCTTTCTCTGATTAAGGGCGGGGGACTTTTGGGAAATATTTATTCTGCACATTTTTCTTGGAGTCATCACTGTTAAAAAGTATTTTAATGTTTCTACATCCAACAAAAGCGTTAATGAAATGCTAATTGACTAATTAAAATCTCGTTAGGTTTCAGTTTTATAGCTGAATTAATTACCTTACAGGAAGCCTTTCTGACGGCCATAAAATAATGGAAAGAAACTATCATATTATGTTTATGTGGAGCGCTAAAACCGTGAGGGTCATTCAGCACAAGAAGTGCTAGAGGCTTGATGAAAGTGAGACAACCAGTGTCTTGTTCTACTTCCAACTTTGGCAAAATTTGGCAAGAAATCCATTTTTTTTTTTGGACTGGTATACCTGGTATACTAGGAGATCACCGCCCCTGTGACCCGGTCTCAGACCAAGCCTCCTGGGGCACAAAATTAATGATTATGCTAGTTATATATACGTGACCTGGGTTACATGTGCACTTTTTAGTAAGATTACACGTGCACTTTTTAGTAAAAGGTTAATTGTAAAGGTATGAGTAATCTGTGTAAGATAATTAGTAACTTGTGTAAGGTTATTAGTAACCTGTGTAAGGTTAGTAGTAACTTGTGTAAGGTTATTAGTAACCTGTGTAAAGTTAGTAGTAACTTGTGTAAGGTTATTAGTAACCTGTGTAAAGTTAGTAGTAACTTGTGTAAGGTTATTAGTAACCAGTGTAAATTAGTAGTAACTTGTGTAAGGTTAGAAGTAACTTGTGTAAGGTTATTAGTACCCTGTGTAAGGTTAGTAGTAACTTGTGTAAAGTTATTAGTACCCTGTGTAAGGTTAGTAGTAACTTGTGTAAGGTTATTAGTACCCTGTGTAAGGTTAGTAGTAACTTGTGTAAAGTTATTAGTACCCTGTGTAAGGTTAGTAGTAACTTGTGTAAGGTTATTAGTACCCTGTGTAAGGTTAGTAGTAACTTGTGTAAGGTTATCAGTACCCTGTGTAAGGTTAGAAGTAACTTGTGTAAAGTTATTAGTACCCTGTGTAAGGTTAGTAGTAACTTGTGTAAAGTTATTAGTACCCTGTGTAAGGTTAGTAGTAACTTGTGTAAAGTTATTAGTACCCTGTGTAAGGTTAGTAGTAACTTGTGTAAGGTTATTAGTACCCTATGTAAGGTTAGTAGTAACTTGTGTAAAGTTATTAGTACCCTGTGTAAGGTTAGTAGTAACTTGTGTAAAGTTATTAGTACCCTGTGTAAGGTTAGTAGTAACTTGTGTAAAGTTATTAGTACCCTGTGTAAGGTTAGTAGTAACTTGTGTAAAGTTATTAGTACCCTGTGTAAGGTTAGTAGTAACTTGTGTAAAGTTATTAGTACCCTGTGTAAGGTTAGTAGTAACTTGTGTAAAGTTATTAGTACCCTGTGTAAGGTTAGTAGTAACTTGTGTAAGGTTATTAGTAACCTGTGTAAGGTTAGTAGTAACTTGTGTAAGGTTATTAGTAACCTGTGTAAAGTTAGTAGTAACTTGTGTAAGGTTATTAGTAACCTGTGTAAAGTTAGTAGTAACTTGTGTAAGGTTATTAGTAACCAGTGTAAATTAGTAGTAACTTGTGTAAGGTTAGAAGTAACTTGTGTAAGGTTATTAGTACCCTGTGTAAGGTTAGTAGTAACTTGTGTAAAGTTATTAGTACCCTGTGTAAGGTTAGTAGTAACTTGTGTAAGGTTATTAGTACCCTGTGTAAGGTTAGTAGTAACTTGTGTAAAGTTATTAGTACCCTGTGTAAGGTTAGTAGTAACTTGTGTAAGGTTATTAGTACCCTGTGTAAGGTTAGTAGTAACTTGTGTAAGGTTATCAGTACCCTGTGTAAGGTTAGAAGTAACTTGTGTAAGGTTATTAGTACCCTGTGTAAGGTTAGTAGTAACTTGTGTAAGGTTATCAGTACCCTGTGTAAGGTTAGTAGTAACTTGTGTAAAGTTATTAGTACCCTGTGTAAGGTTAGTAGTAACTTGTGTAAAGTTATTAGTACCCTGTGTAAGGTTAGTAGTAACTTGTGTAAAGTTATTAGTACCCTGTGTAAGGTTAGTAGTAACTTGTGTAAGGTTATTAGTACCCTGTGTAAGGTTAGTAGTAACTTGTGTAAAGTTATTAGTACCCTGTGTAAGGTTAGTAGTAACTTGTGTAAAGTTATTAGTACCCTGTGTAAGGTTAGTAGTAACTTGTGTAAAGTTATTAGTACCCTGTGTAAGGTTAGTAGTAACTTGTGTAAAGTTATTAGTACCCTGTGTAAGGTTAGTAGTAACTTGTGTAAAGTTATTAGTACCCTGTGTAAGGTTAGTAGTAACTTGTGTAAAGTTATTAGTACCCTGTGTAAGGTTAGTAGTAACTTGTGTAAAGTTATTAGTACCCCGTGTAAGGTTAGTAGTAACTTGTGTAAGGTTATTAGTAACCTGTGTAAGGTTAGTAGTAACTTGTGTAAAGTTATTAGTAACCTGTTACGAATATAGTTGTACGTGAAGAAAATAGTCATAATAGGAACAGCTGGAAGTTGTATAAGATATAAAGGCGCTTATGTTGGGGCCCTGCTAGCTGTTACTGTTAATATCATTATTATTATTTCTTTTTTTTATATATATATTTATGTGATCTTAAGCAGTTCTTCCATATTTTTCAAGAGGTTGAGATGGAGGTGTTAAGATGTAAAGGAGCGTGAAGGTGAAGGAAGAGAAACGTGCGAGTCCCGCAAGATTTACCGTAACCTGACGACAGGCTTTTAGTAAGTGACACGGGGAAGGAGAAAGCAAGGGAGAGAGAAAGCAAGGGAGAGAGAGAGAGAGAGAGACAGAGAGAGAGAGAGAGAGAGAGAGAGAGAGAGAGAGAGAGAGAGAGAGAGAGAGAGAGAGAGAGAGAGAGAGAGAGAGAGAGAGAGAGAGAGAACGTTAACCCAACCTTAACTACCATATACTCAGAACAGCCTTCAATCCACACAGCAAAAATGCAACAGTGTGTCTAAGGAAAAGGTGGGGACGATACACAGGAATCCGCAGGAAGATAGGAAGAAGAAATATGTAATTAACTGTAGTACAAGTCGAAGAAATGACGTAGAACGAAAACGAGATGAAATAAAAGATATAAGTCTAGATTACATAAGACGCGACATTAAATGCTTTCACAGAAGAAAGACATTACCAGGTCACACACACCCGGGTCACACACACACCCATGTCGCACACACACCCATGTCGCACACCTACACACCATCCCGCCCACACTTTACCCGCGAGCACACGCCCACGCCCTGACACCCACCCAGGTCACACACACACCCATGTCGCACACCTACACACCATCCCGCCCACACTTTACCCGCGAGCACACGCCCACGCCCTGACACCCACCCAGGTCACACACACACCCATGTCGCACACCTACACACCATCCCGCCCACACTTTACCCGCGAGCACACGCCCACGCCCTGACACCCACCCAGGTCACACACCCATGTCGCACACCTACACACCATCCCGCCCACACTTTACCCGCGAGCACACGCCCACGCCCTGACACCCACCCAGGTCACACACACACCCATGTCGCACACCTACACACCATCCCGCCCACACTTTACCCGCGAGCACACGCCCACGCCCTGACACCCACCCAGGTCACACACACACCCATGGTCACACACACACCCATGTCGCACACCTACACACCATCCCGCCCACACTTTACCCGCGAGCACACGCCCACGCCCTGACACCCACCCAGGAGCACACGCCCACGCCCTCACACACCCATGTCGCACACCTACACACCATCCCGCCCACACTTTACCCGCGAGCACACGCCCACGCCCTGACACCCACCCAGGTCACACACACACCCATGTCGCACACCTACACACCATCCCGCCCACACTTTACCCGCGAGCACACGCCCACGCCCTGGCACCCACCCGGGTCACACACACGCCCATGTCGCACACCTACACACCATCCCGCCTACACTTTACCCGCGAGCACACGCCCACGCCCTGACACCCACCCGGGTCACACACACACCCATGTCGCACACCTACACGCCATCCCGCCCACACTTTACCCGCGAGCACACGCCCACGCCCTGGCACCCACCCGGGTCACACACACACCCATGTCGCACACCTACACACCATCCCGCCCACACTTTACCCGCGAGCACACGCCCACGCCCTGACACCCACCCAGGTCACACACACACCCATGTCGCACACCTACACACCATCCCGCCCACACTTTACCCGCGAGCACACGCCCACGCCCTGACACCCACCCAGGTCACACACACACCCATGTCGCACACCTACACACCATCCCGCCCACACTTTACCCGCGAGCACACGCCCACGCCCTGGCACCCACCCGGGTCACACACACGCCCATGTCGCACACCTACACACCATCCCGCCTACACTTTACCCGCGAGCACACGCCCACGCCCTGACACCCACCCGGGTCACACACACACCCATGTCGCACACCTACACGCCATCCCGCCCACACTTTACCCGCGAGCACACGCCCACGCCCTGGCACCCACCCGGGTCACACACACACCCATGTCGCACACCTACACACCATCCCGCCCACACTTTACCCGCGAGCACACGCCCACGCCCTGACACCCACCCGGGTCACACACACACCCATGTCGCACACCTACACACCATCCCGCCCACACTTTACCCGCGAGCACACGCCCACGCCCTGACACCCACCCGGGTCACACACACACCCAGGTCACACAAAGGTCACAATTCACTCACCCAGACCACAGATCCACCCAGACTTACACACAGGCAATCTATGAAATACTGATTAACGCGGAGGACACACATGGGCCATCAAGCAAATTAAACACAATACAAGAGACCCTTATGATAAGTAAATACACAAAGGACTGTATCTTGTATATATTAACAGTAAAGTAACCAAAATAAATACGTTATTTGTTATGTGATAAATAAAGAAAATAAAACATTAAATAAACTAAGAGGTGATAATAATACGCTTAAAATAAAATGAATTGAGGATATAATAATGACAGGTGGGGATGTACGTAAACTGAGAGAGAGAGAGAGAGAGAGAGAGAGAGAGGCAAGATCTCTTGAGGCCTAAACTATGTCAAGGTAGGAAAGCAGGGAAAGTTACAAAAGAAAGAAGACGAGAACAAAGGAAGTGAGGGGGAGGGAGGGAAGGATTATAGCAGTGAGAAAGGTGAAGATAAAGGAAAATGTGAGAGATCGAAGGAGAAAAAGTGGGAGTACTAAGGCAAGGACAAGACGAAGAGTGAGGGAGAGGGAAGATTAAGGAAGGATTGAGAAGGAAAGAGAGGAGGTTGAAGGAAGGATAAATGGGCGAGGCGGGAAAGAGAATGATAGGAGGGAGTGGAGGAGAAAAGAAGAGTAAGAGAAAAGATGGGGAGGAGAGGAAAAGAGGAAGAAAAGACTGAAGGACGAAGAGACAGAAAATACATTGGGGAATGCGAGAAGGGAACTTAGGAAGGAAAGGCAGAGAAGAACGCGGGGGAAGGTTGCTTGGTTGGTTGTCTGGTTTAAAGGTTATCTACTGCACAAAAATGATTATGGCTGTATTTTACCTGTACTCCACCGGTCAAGAATATTTTAATCCTCGAAACAGGGAATGAAATATACTCTGTGTTTATACAGTTTTCTGTGTGTATACCCCACGTGGAGACAGGTAAAACACTGATAAAGAGTACTGATAAGAGAACTTACACTTAACGGTTGCCAGTCACAAATGTTTCGTCTGTGTTCGATGTGAATGTTACACGCTGAACATGTCACTATCAGCATTTACCGCAGTCAGCCACTGACTTCACTTCCCGCCAATTGCTGTCCATTGACAGCATTTCCCGCCACTCGTCAGCCAGTGAGAACACTATCCGCTAACCAATCGCTGACGCTCCCGCCACACGCTACCCAATCAGACGCTTCCGCCACACACCAACCAACCATAGACGCTCCCGCCACAAGCTAACTAACCACAGACGCTGCAGCCACACTAACCAATCATAGACGGTCCAGCCAGACGCTAATCAATGAAAGCGTCATCTACAACCTTGACAATTTTCCACCATAATCAGTTTTGCAACAAGTACCCTGAGCGACCTAACTACATTACAAGTAGTGAAACTTGCAATTCTCCAACACGAGTCGCAGACGAAGTCCAACTTGGTGGGATCTTTTAATTAACACACTAGCATTCAGTAATGTGATTTTCCCCTTTAATATCCAATACGAAGTAGTTGTCTTTGTATTTACTGAGGACGGTCTCCAGTTAGGCCGAAAATATTCGCGTTCTTTCTGATACACTGACGTGGTGTTGGAGTGCGTGCGAAGTGACATAAAGGGATTCAAGGACACTGCTTAACCCAACTTGAGTCCTGGAGGTGACAAGTACAGTGTCTGCACTACACTGAAGGGATTCATGGACACTGCTTAACCCAACTTGAGTCCTGGAGGTGACAAGTACAGTGTCTGCATTACACTGAAGGGATTCACGGACACTGCTTAACCCAACTTGAGTCCTGGAGGTGGCAAGTACAGTGTCTGCATTACACTGAAGGGATTCACGGACACTGCTTAACCCAACTTGAGTCCTGGAGGTGACAAGTACAGTGTCTGTACTACACTGAAGGGATTCACGGACACTGCTTAACCCAACTTGAGTCCTGGAGGTGACAAGTACAGTGTCAGCATTACACTGAAGGGATTCACGGACACTGCTTAACCCAACTTGAGTCCTGGAGGTGACAAGTACAGTGTCTGCATTACACTGAAGGGATTCACGGACACTGCTTAACCCAACTTGAGTTCTGGAGGTGGCACGTACAGTGTCTGCATTACACTGAAGGGATTCACGGACACTGCTTAACCCAACTTAAGTCAAGGTGACAAGTAGTGTCTGCATTACACTGAAGGGATTCACGGACACTGCTTAACCCAACTTGAGTCCTGGAGGTGACAAGTACAGTGTCTGCACTACACTGAAGGAAGGGTAAGGATGTTGCAGCTCGGAGGATCATGTGAACTGTGATATCTGCGCACTTCTGGCAAGACAGGTGTTGGGTGAACGATGTTGAATGTTTCCTTTTTTAGTCACCTATTATATTACGAATGTTTAACCTGGCACTCCAATACGAGGCTGGTCAGGTCAACAATATTAAATAATTATGCGATTAGTGAAAAGAAGAATTTAACGCAATGAGAAAGTCACTAATTTTAGCGATAGTGGAGATAAAAACTTTCTTGGAAAATAATAAAAGTGAGAGTTGAAACAATGACGTCATCAGTGTCCAAGAAAGGGACGGAACAATGACGTCATCAGTGTCCAAGAAAGGGACGGAACAATGACGTCATCAGTGTCCAAGAAAGGGACGGAACAATGACGTCATCATGGACCAATGACAGTAAAGTTGGAACAATGAAGTCATGGTGGAACACTGGCAGAACAGTTGGGTTGTGGGAAGGGCTGCAGTCGCCGTATTTTTTGGCGTGCGAGCGACATAATGTCACGATAAGGATAAAGCACAAAAATACGGCGCTGTAATACACGTAAATGTCTACGATCTGCGGAGACTGAAGATAGGAAGGTCCTCTATACACTGAACCAGAATAACAAAGGAAAGAGCTGCAGCAATTCCTTGATACAAGGAATACTTGGCGCTCAGCTGTGATGAGTTACGTGCAGTATAAGAGGGAGGTCGCTCCAGAGGCTTTTATTTTTGTCAGTAAATACAGCGGACAACGTCTGGAGCGACCTCCCTCTTATACTGCACGTAACTCATCACAGCTGAGCGCCAAGTATTCCTTGTGTTTATATTAATGAAGCATCTAAAAAGCATATTAACATTTGACAAAAAATATATCTCATAAACAATGAAATCATATCAGAGGAGTAAAAATTTAAACCAACGTAGACACATAAATTATTTAAGTCCTGTAAAGATGTTAATGGCTTCTTCTGTTATTAAAAACAACAGAAATATTACACTGTTAATGGCTTCTTCTGTTATTAAAAACAACAGAAATATTACACTGTTAATGGCTTCTTCTGTTATTAAAAACAACAGAAATATTACACTGTTAATGGCTTCTTCTGTTATTAAAAACAACAGAAATATTACACTGTTAATGGCTTCTTCTGTTATTAAAAACAACAGAAATATTACAGTTAATGGCTTCTTCTGTTATTAAAAACAACAGAAATATTACACTGTTAATGGCTTCTTCTGTTATTAAAAACAACAGAAATATTACACTGTTAATGGCTTCTTCTGTTATTAAAAACAACAGAAATATTACACTGTTAATGGCTTCTTCTGTTATTAAAAACAACAGAAATATTACACTGTTAATGGCTTCTTCTGTTATTAAAAACAACAGAAATATTACAGTTAATGGCTTCTTCTGTTATTAAAAACAACAGAAATATTACACTGTTAATGGCTTCTTCTGTTATTAAAAACAACAGAAATATTACACTGTTAATGGCTTCTTCTGTTATTAAAAACAACAGAAATATTACAGCTTCACAGATATACACTAGGAGGTGTATTCTTCCCTGAGTACATGTGCTCAGAGTTTACTTTAATCCCTATTTTAAAGTATTTTTGACTGGAGGCGATAAAGGTTACATGTAATTTTACACACCTATTGTAGTCGATGAGCTTTAAACCCCATTAATCAATATTACAATTTATTTTAAATAATGGGTAATGCCACAGTGGTGCACCCGCCAGCGTTAACCAGTATTCAGAGTACCCAAACTGGTCACACACAGGACAGTGGCGCTAGTGTTACTGTAATCGTTGACAATAATGCTGATCCGAACGAACGAACGAACGAACAAGTTCTGGTAAGATCCCAAATGGGATGAGCGGGGAAGACGGGACAGACGAAGAATAGCTCTGGGGAGGAGTGTTCTTAGTCGTAGAAATAGAGCCAGGGTTTAACACAGCAGCGAAGGCGATCGTGGGACAGCCATTGTATTCTTTGTGTTCTTTAAAGTATTTAATTTTTGTTAATTTAAGAGTGACTTACACAGTCATAGTGTTATGTAAATATCACAACTATTACCATCACCATTCCTACCATCACAACCACAAGTAACAAAATCAGAAGCAACACATTATGACAACACCCTCAGCACAACACTCAACACCAGTAACACCACAACACACAGCACCAGTAGTTACACATTAACAGCCGTGGTTGGGCCTCCCAGGAATCACACCAACAATGCTGTCATCAATAATATTGACACGTAATGCATTAACCCACGCTAGGTTATTTTAATGGGGGTCAACACTGTGTGGAACCTTCCTAGTAACGTGACAGCCTGATGGTGTCACCGAAACTACTGCCTGTCATTACTATTGAGGTGTGTAGTGGCCCTTCTCGGAGTGAAATGGATGGGGGGGGGGATGTGGCTTGATACTAATGAAGGCCGAGAAACTGGACCTACCCTCCCTTTCCTTGGAACTACAGAAAGATACACAAATAACCTGCACTGGTCACACTAACACCTTGGTGTGGCTAGTAAATGGTCCAAGTCCGACTGAAACGAAATGTATTCTTCCAGTCAAGGTATTGTGCCATTGTGTTCTTTATAGAAAGATAAAAAGGGTGTAAGTGGGAAAACAAAGATAAAAAAAATGGTAGACAAGGGGAAGAGTAGTAAGAAAAGTAAAGAGAAGAAATAGGGCGAGGTACAGTTGGGTTTATCGTAGAAAACACAAGAAAACCTCGCTTCACCTTCATTATATTTCACGTTCTTGTGGGCTGGAACTCGTGGGTCTGGAGTTAGTGGGACTGGAACTCGTGGGTCTGGAGTTAGTGGGACTGGAACTCGTGGGTCTGGAGTTAGTGGGACTGGAACTCGTGGGTCTGGGGCTAGTGGAACTGGAGCTCGTGGGTCTGGGGCTAGTGGAACTGGAGCTCGTGGGTCTGGGGCTAGTGGAACTGGAGCTCGTGGGTCTGGAGTTAGTGGAACTGGAGCTCGTGGGTCTGGGGCTAGTGGAACTGGAGCTCGTGGGTCTGGAGTTAGTGGAACTGGAGCTCGTGGGTCTGGAGTTAGTGGAACTGGAGCTCGTGGGTCTGGGGCTAGTGGAACTGGAGCTCGTGGGTCTGGGGCTAGTGAAACTGGAGCTCGTGGGTGTGAATCTCCTTACCAAACAAAGACACGCCTCAACTCCGTGCGACTCAGCCTGCGATGAAATCCTAATAAAAAAATCCTCTTACTCTACACAATAAGATTGCTTATTCGGCTGCAAGTTACGGTCTCTTACATATCTAGATTTGTGCTAGAGTCCCATCCCGAAGCATCTTTAAAATATCTTAATCAACATATATACACTGAACAGTGTATGTCTCAGCGTATATACACTGAGAAGTGTATGTCTCAGTTTATATACACTGAGAAGTGTATGTCTCAGCGTATATACACTGAGAAGTGTATGTCTCAGTTTATATACACTGAGAAGTGTATGTCTCAGCGTATATACACTGAGAAGTGTATGTCTCAGCTTATATACACTGAGAAATGTACGTCTCAGCTTATGTACACTGAGAAGTGTATGTCTCAGCGTATATACACTGAGATTACTTTAATCTTAGAGATTAAAATATTATTAATATTTTAAACTTAAGAATTACAATATTCTTGTCTGGTGGTAATAAGGTTACCGCCAACTTTAATGTCCCTCGTGCAGTAGACAGGCTTTAAAGCCCATTAACCTCCACTTAGCCATAAATTCATCGGATGGGTAATACAAAACAACGTTCCGCGGTCGTTGAGAGAAATGTTTGGCCGGTAATCAGTCTTGCGACCAACTTCATCGAATACTACAAGGAAGACTATACAACGCAGATTTAGTGTTGATAACTGAGGTAATGTAGATAAGATATAGCTACATCGTCAACACAGACAATTGTGGAGATCTGAGGGAGGTGGTACGAGCCAGACAAGAGGGAAAATACTGCCAATACCGTCGACATTACAGCAACATTATGGCGCCACACTAAACAACCCAGGCACAACATCTCATAGTGTTTCAATAAATGTAACGACAGTGATGGTGGTAAGAGTAGTGGTGATAATGGTGTTAGTATTGGTGGCAGCGCTATGAACACTGACACTCACACACTCTGGTGTACGGAGCATAATGGTCAAAACAGCACATTCTCAGCATACCTCTGGTATCGTTCACTCAACGGTAACACTGCAAAATTCCATCAAATATCTAAGGTAATCGCACATAGAATTTCACTATATGCGCTACTCCATCCCTCTCTAGCGGTAATTAAACCTAATGAAGCAAACAACTTCACGCATGCATGCACGCACGCGCGCACGAACACACACACACGCTGTGTGTACTCACCTATTTGTGGTTGCAGGGGCTGAGACTCAGCTCCTGGCCCCGCCTCTTCACTGATCACTCATAAGTCATGAGCTTCATCATACCTCGTCTTAAAGCTATGTATGGTTCCTGCCTCCACTACATCACTTGTTTGTGTGTGTGTGTGTGTGTGTGTGTGTGTGTGTGTGTGTGTGTGTGTGTGTGTGTGTGTGTGTGTGTGTGTATCTAAGGAGAAGTTAAGGAAAACACACAAGAATCCGAAAGATAGGAAGAAAAAATATGTAATTAACTGTACTACAAGTCCAAAAAACGACATAGAACGAAAACGAGACGAAATAAAAGATAAAAGTTCAGATTACACAAGACGCAGCAATAAATGATCTCACAGAAGACATTACCAGATTAAACACACACACGAATTTTGTACACTTGCTGTCACACCACCCCGCCACCACCCCGACACACTCCCCCCCCCCACGTCACTCATCAGGGTCACAAAAAAAAACAAAAAAACAGAGTAAAATCATAAAATAAAACCTGAACAGTGAAGAAATGTATGCGCACGAAACCGCTCAGATTTTATTTCCTATTTTGAGTGGTATTTTTATCTATTTGCAATCATGCGTTTTATTGTGCGCAAGGCAGCGCAGGTAACTTTACCTGCATTTCTGTCCTCGCGTTTGGCTTCCAGTGGACTAGTCAAGGAGATTGTCCACGAACGCTTGAGAGCTGCGACAGGAGTTCAAGACCCCAGGTTCAATGAAGCAGCCATGCGGTGGGACACCCTTGTAGACTCCTCCAGTAGACCAGCTCCTCCAAAAGAGCACAAACAGTCCCACTGGGACAAACCGATCATGGAAAAATTCGCCAACACAATGCTCACCAACGCTTCTGGAAAGGATAAACATCGTCTCCTAGCGGTGAAGGCACCACACTCAGGGGGATTTCCTTTTAGTTGTTCCCAATTCCTCCCTGAGCACTCGACTCGACCCACAGGCCATTCGGATTGGTGTTGCTCTTCGCCTAGCCGCCCCCCATACTCACCGAACACAGGTGTATTTGCAGCAAGACGACGGCTGATCAATTCGGACTTCATGGTCTCGTGTGTCATACATCAGAAGGAGAGTATGCTTGACATGAGGAGGTCAACGACATCATAAAGAGAAGCCTCGCCACAGAACGTTGCCCAGCTCAACGGGAACCCCAAGTACAGAGGTCTGACGGAAGTCAAAA
>NC_091309.1:4111927-4151927 GCF_038502225.1 Cherax quadricarinatus | reverse complement strand
TACCATTGTGGTGGTGACTCCAGACCCCTGCATGGGGTGACTCGTAAACATTGTACCATTGTGGTGGTAGAAATTTACTACTGAGGTAAAAACATGTTTTACAATAATTCAATTAAGTTGATTTCAGATTCAGAATTAACCTAACACTATCAGGCGACAATTAACTCGATACATACACGTAAGTTGTGTTGGTATATGCTTCCTGTTTTAATATATAGTGCCCGAAAAAATACATTTCACGTATTTTTTATGGTACTCACGTATTTTTTATGGTACTCACGTATTTTTTATGGTACTCACGTATTTTTTATGGTACTCACGTATTTTTTATGGTACTCACGTATTTTTTATGGTACTCACGTATTTTTTATGGTACTCACGTATTTTGAGTATTGTTGACGAGGGGATACCACCACATGATCACATCTTAATTGTTAAATGTGCTTATTTTTTATTGAACTATACCTGAAGCAACACATTTATTTTTCTTTAACTAAATATTTTGACGTGCTGAGTCAATTTTGGAATCAGTATACTTAAATTTAATAAAGAATACATACATTTACCTCGGTAACGGACGAAATATTTTGGTTGTCTGTGATACTGTAAGTCTCCATAACAAAGATCGTTCAACTCTGATCTGAATATTTACCAAGTCTACGTTGTTTTAACGAGACTTTTAACTACAAAAGATTTCTCTAACCTAGCCACTTCTAACTTGTAAGACAAGTTAGAGAGAGGTATTTGCGTGACAGTATTTGTCAAGAGTAGTGACGGATACACCTCCCTCCTCGGGAAGTCCACTGATAACACCCCATCATTTTCTCTCCACTCTTTTTAATGTTGCTACTGACGCTCCCTCAAGTTAACACAGTCAAATTTTCATTGTAATAAACTTAATGTTGCTTTACATATTTATTTAAAATGTAATCCACATCAACTTAACTATTTCTAAATAACAAATGCATTTGAGGTCTTAACATTTTGCTTTCCGTCCGGAGCTTTGATACACTTATCAACATATCTGGAAGAAAAATTTTGACATTCAAGACAACGCTCTAGTTTTAGACCAAAAACAGACTGAAAACTAGTACTACAAAAAGTAAGATAAGATAAGATATCGTTCGGATTTTTAACCCCGGAGGGTTAGCCACCCAGGATAACCCAAGAAAGTCAGTGCGTCATCGAGGACTGTCTAACTTATTTCCATTGGGGTCCTTAATCTTGTCCCCCAGGATGCGACCCACACCAGTCGACTAACACCCAGGTACCTATTTGCTGCTAGGTGAACAGGACAACAGGTGTAAGGAAACGTGTCGAAATGTTTCCACCCGCCGGGAATCGAACCCGGGCCCTCCGTGTGTGAAGCGGGAGCTTTAGCCACCAGGCCACCGGGCCACTCTACAGGAGGTCCTGCTAATGCTAACATTATACATTATAATAGCTACTACATTACCGTTTATGGAACAAGACACATTTTGTAGGCGTACTTTTAAATTCTGAATTAAAACAATACGACTTTAATGAAATTTCTTGATACACATTATTAAGTTTAGATTGGCGTCTATAGGCGAAATTTAATCAACTGCAACACACCCCTACAACAAATGTAATAAAATAAAGGCGACCGAAATTTCTGAAACGAAAAATATAGACTCAACAAGTTCATGTTGAAATCAAATAATTAAATTTTCACTTAAGCGTCAGAGTCCCCAACGTGACGTTCTTAGCTACTGATATACTGACGTCTGACGTTCTTAGCTACTGATATACTGACGTCTGACGTTCTTAGCTACTGATATACTGACGTCTGACGTTCTTAGCTACTGATATACTGACGTCTGACGTTCTTAGCTACTGATATACTGACGTCTGACGTTCTTAGCTACTGATATACTGACGTCTGACGTTCTTAGCTACTGATATACTGACGTTGATTAGGATAAACTGTTACAACAATCCTATCTGGGTAACTACATTCCACCTGACGTGTAAAACTCTCACTAAAACTGCCGCTGATGCTACAGAAAAACTTTGTAATATGCTGTGGCAGTCTATCAAATACACTAATAATAGTTATAACGTCGATGTGTCTTATTCCCAGAAAGAGTGAACGTTATATAGCCTTTGTAAAATGAGACTATATAACAGTGTGTGAGTCCATCAGCTTAAGTCATTATATTTGCAAATACAAATTCCAACTTGTTGCGTTGTTGATATTCTTGCTCTTGCATTTGTTGGGAATAGAATGAGTTAACCCCCTGGCCTGTGATAAGTTTACTCTGGCCTGTGATAAGTCTACTCTGGCCTGTGATAAGTTTACTCTGGCCTGTGATAAGTCTACTCTGGCCTGTGATAAGTCTACTCTGGCCTGTGATAAGTCTACTCTGGCCTGTGATAGGTCTACTCTGGCCTGTGATAAGTCTACTCTGGTCTGTGATAAGTCTACTCTGGCCTGTGATAAGTTTACTCTGGCCTGTGATAAGTCTACTCTGGCCTGTGATAAGTCTACTCTGGCCTGTGATAAGTCTACTCTGGCCTGTGATAAGTCTACTCTGGCCTGTGATAAGTCTACTCTGGCCTGTGATAAGTCTACTCTGGCCTGTGATAAGTTTACTCTGGCCTGTGATAAGTTTACTCTGGCCTGTGATAAGTTTACTCTGGCCTGTGATAAGTCTACTCTGGCCTGTGATAAGTCTACTCTGGCCTGTGATAAGTCTACTCTGGCCTGTGATAGGTCTACTCTGGCCTGTGATAAGTCTACTCTGGTCTGTGATAAGTCTACTCTGGCCTGTGATAAGTTTACTCTGGCCTGTGATAAGTCTACTCTGGCCTGTGATAAGTCTACTCTGGCCTGTGATAAGTCTACTCTGGCCTGTGATAAGTCTACTCTGGCCTGTGATAAGTTTACTCTGGCCTGTGATAAGTCTACTCTGGCCTGTGATAAGTCTACTCTGGCCTGTGATAAGTCTACTCTGGCCTGTGATAAGTTTACTCTGGCCTGTGATAAGTCTACTCTGGCCTGTGATAAGTCTACTCTGGCCTGTGATAAGTCTACTCTGGCCTGTGATAAGTCTACTCTGGCCTGTGATAAGTCTACTCTGGCTTGTGATAAGTCTACTCTGGCCTGTGATAAGTCTACTCTGGCCTGTGATAAGTCTATACTGGCATGTGATAAGTTTACCCCCTGGCCTGTGATAAGTCTACTCTGGCCTGTGATAAGTCTACTCTGGCCTGTGATAAGTCTACTCTGGCCTGTGATAAGTTTACCCCCTGGCCTGTGATAAGTCTACTCTGGCCTGTGATAAGTCTACTCTGGCCTGTGATAAGTCTATTCTGGCCTGTGATAAGTTTACCCCCTGGCCTGTGATAAGTCTACTCTGGCCTGTGATAAGTCTACTCTGGCCTGTGATAAGTTTACCCCTTGGACTGTGATAAGTCTACTCTGGCCTGTGATAAGTTTACCCCCTGGCCTGTGATAAGTCTACTCTGGCCTGTGATAAGTCTACTCTGGTATGTGATAAGTTTACCCCCTGGCCTGTGATAAGTTTACTCTGGCCTGTGATAAGTCTACTCTGGCCTGTGATAAGTCTACTCTGGCCTATGATAAGTCTACTCTGGCCTGTGATAAGTTTACTCTGGCCTGTGATAAGTCTACTCTGGCCTGTGATAAGTCTACTCTGGCCTGTGATAAGTCTACTCTGGCCTGTGATAAGTCTACTCTGGCCTGTGATAAGTCTACTCTGGCATGTGATAAGTCTACTCTGGCCTGTGATAAGTCTACTCTGGCCTGTGATAAGTCTATTCTGGCCTGTGATAAGTTTACCCCCAGGCCTGTGATAAGTCTACTCTGGCCTGTGATAAGTCTACTCTGGCCTGTGATAAGTCTACTCTGGCCTGTGATAAGTCTACTCTGGCCTGTGATAAGTCTACTCTGGCCTGTGATAAGTTTACCCCCTGGCCTGTGATAAGTCTACTCTGGCCTGTGATAAGTCTACACTGGCCTGTGATAAGTCTACTCTGGCCTGTGATAAGTCTACTCTGCCCTGTGATAAGTCTACTCTGGCCTGTGATAAGTCTACTCTGGCCTGTGATAAGTTTACTCTGGCCTGTGATAAGTCTACTCTGGCCTGTGATAAGTCTACTCTGGCCTGTGATAAGTCTACTCTGGCCTGTGATAAGTTTACTCTGGCCTGTGATAAGTCTACTCTGGCCTGTGATAAGTCTACTCTGGCCTGTGATAAGTCTACTCTGGCCTGTGATAAGTCTACTCTGGCCTGTGATAAGTCTACTCTGGCTTGTGATAAGTCTACTCTGGCCTGTGATAAATCTACTCTGGCCTGTGATAAGTCTATTCTAGCCTGTGATAAGTTTACCCCCTGGCCTGTGATAAGTCTACTCTGGCCTGTGATAAGTCTACTCTGGCCTGTGATAAGCCTATTCTGGCCTGTGATAAGTTTACCCCCTGGCCTGTGATAAGTCTACTCTGGCCTGTGATAAGTCTACTCTGGCCTGTGATAAGTTTACCCCTTGGACTGTGATAAGTCTACTCTGGCCTGTGATAAGTCTACTCTGGCCTGTGATAAGTTTACCCCCTGGCCTGTGATAAGTCTACTCTGGCCTGTGAAAAGTCTACTCTGGCCTGTGATAAGTCTACTCTGGCCTGTGATAAGTTTACCCCCTGGCCTGTGATAAGTCTACTCTGGCCTGTGATAAGTCTACTCTGGTCTGTGATAAGTTTACCCCCCGGCCTGTGATAAGTTTACTCTGGTCTGTGATAAGTCTATCTGACCTGTGATAAGTTTACTCTGGCCTGTGATAAGTCTACTCTGACCTGTGATAAGTTTACTCTGGCCTGTGATAAGTCTACTCTGGCTTGTGATAAGTCTACTCTGGCCTGTGATAAGTCTACTCTGGCCTGTGATAAGTCTACTCTGGCCTGTGATAAGTCTACTCTGGCATGTGATAAGTCTACTCTGGCCTGTGATAAGTCTACTCTGGCCTGTGATAAGTCTATTCTGGCCTGTGATAAGTTTACCCCCAGGCCTGTGATAAGTCTACTCTGGCCTGTGATAAGTCTACTCTGGCCTGTGATAAGTCTACTCTGGCCTGTGATAAGTCTACTCTGGCCTGTGATAAGTTTACCCCCTGGCCTGTGATAAGTTTACCCCCTGGCCTGTGATAAGTCTACTCTGGCCTGTGATAAGTCTACACTGGCCTGTGATAAGTCTACTCTGGCCTGTGATAAGTCTACTCTGGCCTGTGATAAGTTTACCCCCTGGCCTGTGATAAGTCTACTCTGGCCTGTGATAAGTCTACTTTGGCGTGTGATAAGTCTATTCTGGCCTGTGATAAGTTTACCCCCTGGCCTGTGATAAGTCTACTCTGGCATGTGATAAGTCTACTCTGGCCTGTGATAAGTCTACTCTGGCCTGTGATAAGTTTACCCCTTGGCCTGTGATAAGTCTACTCTGACCTGTGATAAGTCTACTCTGGCCTGTGATAAGTTTACCCCCTGGCCTGTGATAAGTTTACTCTGGCCTGTGATAAGTCTACTCTGGCCTGTGATAAGTTTACTCTGGCCTGTGATAAGTTTACTCTGGCCTGTGATAAGTTTACTCTGGCCTGTGATAAGTTTACTCTGGTCTGTGATAAGTTTACTCTGGTCTGTGATAAGTTTACTCTGGCCTGTGATAAGTCTACTCTGGTCTGTGATAAGTTTACTTTGGCCTGGGATAAGTTTACACCCAGGCCTGTGATAAGTTTACTCTCTGGCCTGAGATACGTTTACCCTGGCCAGTGATAAGTTCACCCCTGGCCAGTGATAAGTTTACCCTGGCCAGTGATAAGTTTACCCTGGCCAGTGATAAGTTTACTCATGGCCAGTGATAAGTTTACCCCTGGCTAGTGGTGATAAGTTTACCCCTGGCCATTGATAAGTTTACTCATGGCCAGTGATAAGTTTACCCATGGCCCGTGATAAGTATACCCCTGGCCAGTGATAAGTTTACCCCTGGCCAGTGGTAAGTTTACTCATGGACAGTGATAAGTTTACTCATGGCCGGTGATAAGTTTACCCCTGGCCAGTGTTAAGTTTACTCATGGCCAGTGGTAAGTTTACCCCTGGCCAGTGGTAAGTTTACTCATGGCCAGTGATAAGTTTACTCATGGCCGGTGATAAGTTTACCCCTGGCCAGTGATAAGTTTACCCCTGGCCAGTGATAAGTTTACCCCTGGCCAGTGGTAAGTTTACTCATGGACAGTGGTAAGTTTACCCCTGGCCAGTGATAAGTTTACTCATGGCCAGTGGTAAGTTTACTCATGGCCAGTGATAAGTTTACTCATGACCGGTGGTAAGTTTACTCATGGCCAGTGGTAAGTTTACTCATGGACAGTGATAAGTTTACCCCTGGCCAGTGGTAAGTTTACTCATGGCCAGTGATAAGTTTACTCATGGCCGGTGGTAAGTTTACCCCTGGCCAGTGATAAGTTTACCCCTGGCCAGTGGTAAGTTTACTCATGGCCAGTGATAAGTTTACTCATGGCCGGTGGTAAGTTTACCCCTGGCCAGTGATAAGTTTACCCCTGGCCAGTGGTAAGTTTACTCATGGCCAGTGGTAAGTTTACTCATGGCCAGAGGTAAGTTTACTCATGGCCAGTGATAAGTTTACTCATGGCCAATGATAAGTTTACCCTGGCCAGTGATAAGTTTACCCCTGGCCAGTGATAAGTTTACCCCTGGCCAGTGGTAAGTTTACTCATGGCCAGTGATAAGTTTACTCATGGCCGGTGATAAGTTTACCCCTGGCCAGTGATAAGTTTACCCCTGGCCAGTGGTAAGTTTACTCATGGCCAGTGATAAGTTTACTCATGGCCGGTGGTAGGTTTACCCCTGGCCAGTGATAAGTTTACCCCTGGCCAGTGGTAAGTTTACTCATGGCCAGTGGTAAGTTTACTCATGGCCAGTGGTAAGTTTACTCATGGCCAGTGATAAGTTTACTCATGGCCAATGATAAGTTTACCCTGATAAGTTTACCCCTGGCCAGTGAAAAGTTTACCCCTGGCCAGTGGTAAGTTTACTCATGGCCAGTGATAAGTTTACTCATGGCCGGTGATAAGTTTACCCCTGGCCAGTGATAAGTTTACCCCTGGCCAGTGGTAAGTTTACTCATGGCCGGTGATAAGTTTACCCCTGGCCAGTGGTAAGTTTACCCCTGGCCAGTGATAAGTTTACCCCTGGCCAGTGATAAGTTTACCCCTGGCCAGTGATAAGTTTACCCCTGGCCAGTGATAAGTTTACCCCTGGCCAGTGATAAGTTTACCCCTGGCCAGTGATAAGTTTACCCTGGCCAGTGATAAGTTTACCCCAAGCCAGTGATAAGTTTACCCTGGCCAGTGATAAGTTTACCCCTGGCCAGTGATAAGTTTACCCCTGGCCAGTGATAAGTTTACCCCTGGCCAGTGATAAGTTTACCCCTGGCCAGTGATAAGTTTACCCCTGGCTAGTGATAAGTTTACTCATGGCCAGTGATAAGTTTAGCCCTGGCTAGTGATAAGTTTACTCATGGCCAGTGATAAGTTTACCCCTGGCCAGTGATAAGTTTACCCCTTGGCTAGTGATAAGTTTACCCCTTGGCTAGTGATAAGTTTACCCCTTGGCTAATGACAGTTTACCCCTGGCTAGTGATAAGTTTACTCATGGCCAGTGATAAGTTTACCCCTTGGCTAGTGATAAGTTTACTCATGGCCAGTGATAAGTTTACCCCTGGCTAGTGATAAGTTTACTCATGGCCGGTGGTAAGTTTACCCCTTGGCTAGTGACAGTTTACCCCTGGCTAGTGACAGTTTACCCCTGGCTAGTGATAAGTTTACTCATGGCCGGTGATAAGTTTACCCTTGGCTAGTGACAGTTTACCCCTGGCTAGTGACAGTTTACCCCTGACTAGTGACAGTTTACCCTTGGCTAGTGACAGTTTACCCCTGGCTAGTGACAGTTTACCCCTGGCTAGTGACAGTTTACCCCTGGCTAGTGACAGTTTACCGTTGGCTAGTGACAGTTTACCCCTGGCTAGTGACAGTTTACCCCTGGCTAGTGACAGTTTACCCCTGGCTAGTGACAGTTTACCCCTGGCTAGTGACAGTTTACCCCTGGCTAGTGACAGTTTACCCCTGGCTAGTGACAGTTTACCCCTGGCTAGTGACAGTTTACCCCCGGCTTGTGACAGTTTACCCCTGGCTAGTGACAGTTTACCCCTTGCTAGTGACAGTTTACCCCTGGCTAGTGACAGTTTACCCCCGGCTAGTGACAGTTTACTCCCGGCTAGTGACAGTTTACCCCCGGCTAGTGACAGTTTACCCCCGGCTAGTGACAGTTTACCCCTGGCTAGTGACAGTTTACCCCAGGCTAGTGACAGTTTACCCCCGGCTAGTGACAGTTTACCCCTGGCTAGTGACAGTTTACCCCTGGCTAGTGACAGTTTACCCCCGGCTAGTGACAGTTTACCCCTGGCTAGTGACAGTTTACCCCCGGCTAGTGACAGTTTACCCCCGGCTAGTGACAGTTTACCCCTGGCTAGTGACAGTTTACCCCCGGCTAGTGACAGTTTACCCCCGGCTAGTGACAGTTTACCCCCGGCTAGTGACAGTTTACTCCTGGCTAGTAGACAGTTTACCCCCGGCTAGTGACAGTTTACCCCCGGCTAGTGACAGTTTACCCATGGCTAGTGACAGTTTACCCCTGGCTAGTGACAGTTTATCCCTGGCTAGTGACAGTTTACCCCCGGCTACTGACAGTTTACCCCTGGCTAGTGACAGTTTACCCCTTGGCTAGTGACAGTTTACCCCTGGCTAGTGACAGTTTACCCCTGGCTAGTGACAGTTTACCCCTGGCTAGTGACAGTTTACCCCCGGCTAGTGACAGTTTACCCCTGGCTAGTGACAGTTTACCCCTGGCTAGTGACAGTTTACCCCTGGCTAGTGACAGTTTACCCCCGGCTAATGACAGTTTACCCCTGGCTAGTGACAGTTTACCCCTGGCTAGTGACAGTTTACCCCCGGCTAGTGACAGTTTACCCCTGGCTAGTGACAGTTTACCCCTGGCTAGTGACAGTTTACCCCTGGCTAGTGACAGTTTACCCCCGGCTAGTGACAGTTTACCCCTGGCTAGTGACAGTTTACCCCCGGCTAGTGACAGTTTACCCCTGGCTAGTGACAATTTACCCCTGGCTAGTGACAGTTTACCCCTGGCTAGTGACAGTTTACCCCCGGCTAGTGACAGTTTACCCCCGGCTAGTGACAGTTTACCCCTGGCTAGTGACAGTTTACCCCTGGCTAGTGACAGTTTACCCCTGGCTAGTGACAGTTTACCCCCGGCTAGTGACAGTTTACCCCCGGCTTGTGACAGTTTACCCCCGGCTAGTGACAGTTTACCCCTGGCTAGTGACAGTTTACCCCCGGCTAGTGACAGTTTACCCCCGGCTAGTGACAGTTTACCCCTGGCTAGTGACAGTTTACCCCTGGCTAGTGACAGTTTACCCCCGGCTAGTGACAGTTTACCCCTGGCTAGTGACAGTTTACCTCCGGCTAGTGACAGTTTACCCCTGGCTAGTGACAGTTTACCCCCGGCTAGTGACAGTTTACCCCTGGCTAGTGACAGTTTACCCCCGGCTAGTGACAGTTTACCCCCGGCTAGTGACAGTTTACCCCTGGCTAGTGACAGTTTACCCCCGGCTAGTGACAGTTTACCCCCGGCTAGTGACAGTTTACCCCTGGCTAGTGACAGTTTACCCCTGGCTAGTGACAGTTTATCCCTGGCTAGTGACAGTTTACCCCCGGCTAGTGACAGTTTACCCCTGGCTAGTGACAGTTTACCCCTGGCTAGTGACAGTTTACCCCTGGCTAGTGACAGTTTACCCCTGGCTAGTGACAGTTTACCCCTGGCTAGTGACAGTTTACCCCCGGCTAGTGACAGTTTACCCCTGGCTAGTGACAGTTTACCCCTGGCTAGTGACAGTTTACCCCTGGCTAGTGACAGTTTACCCCCGGCTAATGACAGTTTACCCCTGGCTAATGACAGTTTACCCCTGGCTAGTGACAGTTTACCCCCGGCTAGTGACAGTTTACCCCTGGCTAGTGACAGTTTACCCCTGGCTAGTGACAGTTTACCCCTGGCTAGTGACAGTTTACCCCTGGCTAGTGACAGTTTACCCCCGGCTAGTGACAGTTTACCCCTGGCTAGTGACAGTTTACCCCTGGCTAGTGACAGTTTACCCCCGGCTAGTGACAGTTTACCCCCGGCTAGTGACAGTTTACCCCTGGCTAGTGACAGCTTACCCCTGGCTAGTGACAGTTTACCCCCGGCTAGTGACAGTTTACCCCCGGCTAGTGACAGTTTACCCCTGGCTAGTGACAGTTTACCCCTGGCTAGTGACAGTTTACCCCTTGCTAGTGACAGTTTACCCCTGGCTAGTGACAGTTTACCCCCGGCTAGTGACAGTTTACCCCTGGCTAGTGACAGTTTACCCCTGCCTAGTGACAGATTACCCCTGGCTAGTGACAGTTTACCCCTGGCTAGTGACAGTTTACCCCTGGCTAGTGACAGTTTACCCCCGGCTAGTGACAGTTTACCCCCGGCTAGTGAGTTTACCCCTGGCTAATGACAGTTTACCCCCGGCTAGTGACAGTTTACCCCCGGAGATCCCAGAAACAAACAGTAAGGTTGCTATAACTCAGTCCCAGGTTCATCAATATTTCTGAACTAGGAAAACTTAGCCCAGAAAGTACGACACTTTCAACACCAAATGTGCAATAACTTTCGTCTCCACCTTGAAGGGACACATGCCAGTAGATGACCTCTGACCTCGGACTTCCTTGGGAGGAGGGAAAGATGCCACAGATTCCTGGATTTATTTAGATGGATGGTTTGTATCAACTACCTAAGGATAATTAAGGCTGCAAGTTATCTGTACACCTCCACTCCAATACGCTGTAATTTCTGATACAGGAATCATAATATTCACTATATATACCCTCAGGAATCATAATATTCACTACATATACCCTCTCTAAGTACATATATACTACTTGCTGTTCTCTGGGCATACACATACGGAGATATGCTTAACAATTCGCAAACGGGCGAAATTATTTGCCAACATTATCTGCTAGGCCACAGCAGGAACTGAAGCTACACACTCTGTATCAATGTATGTAGTACTTAAACAGAGATAATGTTTGTAAAGATGTATTAATCACAATAAACACCAAGTACCTCAGTTTAAATGAGATGTAAAAGTGTAAAAGACCGAAAAATAAATCCACTAACGCCTTAAACATACTCGGGCCACAAAAACACTCACTTCCTAGACCAATTTTACACCCAGAAAACTGTCTCCTAGACTCGCTTGGTCCCAACCTTCTCAATATCGAACATAATTCAATAAGGACGTCAGTTCCTCAATAAAAAATGATCATTTCGCCCTTCTGGCACCGATAATTTATGACATTTGAAGTTGGTATTTTCACATCCTCCACATCTGTTACACTTGTGGAAAATTTATTTATTGTTCTGCTCTTAACTAATGATGAACTCCTGTTATTACAAGAAAGTCCTGGTCCTGACAGGTACTAATACGTGTCTCTTGTTACAAGACAATCCTAACATTCAACATTAACATTAATAATTCAACACTAAAGTGACCAGTATCTTACTGCTATTACGCAAACCCCTTCCTCCCTCCCTCCCGATTTTTCTCCCGTCCTTACCAACCTTATTTACATCTCTCTGTCTTGCTTTTTTCTCAAACGTTCTTGTTTCTTTCCTTGTCTTCCCCCTCCAATCCCTTTCATTTCTTTCTTACCTCCTTCCATTCTTTCCTCGTTCCCTTTCCACTTCTTCCCTCCTTCCTCTTTCAGTTCTTCGCTCCCTTTCCACTTCTTCCCCCCTTCCTCTTTCAGTTCTTCGCTCCCTTTCCACTTCTTCCCCCCTTCCTCTTTCAGTTCTTCCTTCCTTCCTTCCTTCCTTCCCTGCCCCAGGAGTGTTGTTGACAACGTTCTGTGCCTCATGAGACAGTAAATAAGAATCACTTCCAATAACTGGGAAAACAATTTCCTGGGTTGATACTCTATTACCATCTTCACTCTGATAACCAACCACCTGGATAACCATTCACCACCTGCGATGACCAACCACCTGGATAATCATCCACCACCTGTGATGACAACCGCCTCGATAACCACCTTGGATAATTATCATTTATGATAACAGCCACCCTGGTTAACCACCACCATCATGATAACCGCTCTGAATAACTACCATTATAACAAACCTCCCTGGATAATAAACTGCCTTGGATAACAGACTACCATCCCCATTATGAAAACAACTACCCTGGATAACAATTATCATTATGACATTCACCCTATGTAACTACCAACAACCTTATAAAAAACTACCCTGGATAACAACTACCATTATTATGATAACCACTCTGGATAACACCTACCACCATGATAACCACACTGGATAAGAACTACTACCATAACCACCTTGAATAACAACTGCCACCATGATAACCCCTCAAGATAACTACCCTCACCATAATCACCCTGGATAACTACCATTACCCCACTATAACCACCCTGGATAACTATCATTACCGCACTATAACCACCCTGGATAACTACCATTGCCTCACTATAACCACTCTGGATAATTACCATTACCCCACTATAACCACCCTGGATAACTACCATTACCGCACTATAACCACCCTGGATAACTACCATTGCCTCACTATAACCACTCTGGATAACTACCATTACCCCACTATAACCACCCTGGATAGCTACTACCATCCATTATAACCACCCTGTATAACTACTACCACCATCGATAACAGCCCTGGATAATTACTACCACCATCGATAACCACCCTATATAACTACCACCACCAACGATAATCACCCTGCATAACTACCATTACCCCACTACAACCACCCTGGATAACTGCCACCATCCACTACAGCCACCCTGGATAACTACCACCATCCACTACAGCCACCCTGGATACCTGCCACCATCCACTACAGCCACCCTGGATAACTACCACCATCCATTACAACCACCCTGGATAACTGCCACCATCCACTACAACCACCCTGGATAACTGCCACCATCCACTACAGCCACCCTGGATAACTGCCACCATCCACTACAGCCACCCTGGATAACTACCACCATCCATTACAACCACCCTGGATAACTGCCACCATCCACTACAGCCACCCTGGATAACTACCACCATCCATTACAACCACCCTGGATAACTGCCACCATCCACTACAACCATCCTGGATAACTGCCACCATCCACTACAGCCACCCTGGATAACTACCACCATCCACTACAGCCACCCTGGATAACTACCACCATCCACTACAACCACCCTGGATAACTACCACCATCCACTACAACCACCCTGGATAACTACCACCATCCACTACAACCAACCACCCTGGATAACTACTACCACCATCCACTACAACCACCCTGGATAACTACTACCACCATTATTATAACAATTACCTTGGATAACAAACAATTACGTACATAATTCAGCTCTTCAGTCTTCTTTGAGAATTCCTGACACATACAAAAAATTTATTGAAGCTGTTAAAATTTCCGGCTGCTGCTTCGTGAAGAAACACTCTCTCATTCTCACTCTCTGTCTCTCTCATTCTCACTCTCTGTCTCTCTCATTCTCACTCTCTGTCTCTCTCATTCTCACTCTCTGTCTCTCTCATTCTCACTCTCTGTCTCTCTCATTCTAACTCTCATTCTCACTCTCTGTCTCTCTCATTCTCACTCTCTGTCTCTCTCATTCTCACTCTCTGTCTCTCTCATTCTCACTCTCTGTCTCTCTCATTCTAACTCTCTGTCTCTCTCATTCTCACTCTCTGTCTCTCTCATTCTAACTCTCATTCTCACCCTGTCTCTCTCATTCTCACTCTCTGTCTCTCTCATTCTAACTCTCATTCTCACCCTGTCTCTCTCATTCTCACTCTCTGTCTCTCTCATTCTAACTCTCATTCTCACCCTGTCTCTCTCATTCTCACTCTCTGTCTCTCTCATTCTAACTCTCATTCTCACCCTGTCTCTCTCATTCTCACTCTCTGTCTCTCTCATTCTAACTCTCATTCTCACCCTGTCTCTCTCATTCTCACTCTCTGTCTCTCTCATTCTAACTCATTCTCACTCTCTGTCTCTCTCATTCTCACTCTCTGTCTCTCTCATTCTAACTCATTCTCACTCTCTGTCTCTCTCATTCTAACTCATTCTCACTCTCTGTCTCTCTCATTCTAACTCATTCTCACTCTCTGTCTCTCTCATTCTAACTCATTCTCACTCTCTGTCTCTCATTCTAACTCATTCTCACTCTGTCTCTCATTCTAACTCATTCTCACTCTCTGTCTCTCTCATTCTAACTCTCATTCTCACTCTGTCTCTCTCATTCTAACTCATTCTCTCTCTTTCTCACTCTCTGTCTCTCTCATTCTCACAGTCTCATTCTCACTCTGTCTCTCATTCTTACTCTCATTTTCTGTCTCACTCTCTGTCTCTCATTCTCACTCTGTCTCGTTCTCACTGTCTCTCATTCTCTCTCTCTCACTCGCTGAATGGAATCTTACCCGCAGACAGATATTCCTGCAGACACAGAGATATTACCTGGATTATGAAGGATGATAAGCAAAATATGAAAAAGGGAACAGGGAAAACTAATAAAGAAACAGAAGAATGAAGAAGACATAAAAGGAGGAAAAGGGAAACTATAGGCATAAGGAGCGGGAGAGGAGAGATAGAAGAAGGAAGAGGGGAGGGACGGGAAGAGGACAGAATGATGAAGGTGGGAGGTGAAAGAAAGGGAGAGAATACGGGTGTGAGGTAGGACGTAGGGAGGTTGGACGTAGGGAGGTTGGGCGTAGGGAGGTTGGACGTAGGGAGGTTGGACGTAGGGAGGGAGGACGTAGGGAGGGAGGACGTAGGGAGGGAGAACGTAGGGAGGTTGGACGTAGGGAGGGAGGACGTAGGGAGGGAGGGCGTAGGGAGGTTGGACGTAGGGAGGGAGGACGTAGGGAGGTTGGACGTAGGGAGGACGTAGGGAGGGAGGACGTAGGGAGGTTGGACGTAGGGAGGGAGGACGTAGGGAGGGAGGACGTAGGGAGGTTGGACGGAGGGAGGACGTAGGGAGGACGTAGGGAGGGAGGACGTACGGAGGTTGGACGTAGGGAGAGAGGACGTAGAAAGGATGGAAGCTGGGAAAGAAGGATGGAGGAGGAAGAGATCCAAGGATAGCATATATAAAAGAGATGAGAGGACGGGAAGGCAGAGGGAAAGATGAGATCAAGGGAGAGAAGAGAGAGAGGTGAGAGGAGGGAGGGAGGATGGAAGAAGGAAGACAGAGACTGATGGAATGATAATAATAATCCACATCTTGCGCTGAATAACCCATTGGGTTTAGCGCTTAACATGAATATAACAGTAATAATAATAATAATAATAATAATAATAATAATAATAATAATAATAATAATAATAATAATAATAAACTCCTCATAACAGTAACGCAGTAATCGACTCAAAACATAATAGCCCATACAAAGATATATATAACTCACGAAATCGTAATAAGACGATTGCAAACAAACTATGGTACGGGTGGAACTCGAACTCGAGGCAAGTGAGCTGTAAAACTCACTTGTCATGAGTTCGATCCCCACCCGTACCGTGGTTCATGTTCAAGCCAGCTTTGTAACTAAAAAGAAAAACATAATTCCTCACTGATATAACGAGTAACACAAAAAACTAAAAATCAAACAAAATAAATATTCACTGAAAATTATCTCTTCACACATTCTTAAACTTGCGTACAGCCTCTCTACACTTCTGAGCTGCCGACCTTCTGGCATCAATGAGTCTAGAGACGAAGTCACTTCTAGCTGGAGGTCGGGTCTTAACCAGACGGCAGTCGAAGCTTGTACTGGTCACATCTGCGCCAGCAAAACTTTCCATACGACCTCTGTGAATCTTTTTCCGCAGGGCAGCGACGTTCTTCTTGAAGGCGCAGATTTTCTCTTTCAGGAACACGGCATCATCATTCACAGAGCCGTTGACAACATCATGGATGGCGACGGTTGTTAAGCCTAAATTGTTGTTATTTTTAAGAAAATATAAATAATTACGCTGGTTGTCCAAGGTATTCTGAACAATCAGCATGTTCTCTCTCAGGATGCGGATCTTATCCTACGACTTCACTGAATTGTCTGGAGCAGCGCACATCTCCTGCAGGGAAGGGAGAACATCATCGTCCTCGTACATCTTCATTGCTTCACTGAATTTTAAATTAGATTTGGGTCTAGGGTGGCTCTCAGTATATTTTACGAATTCAGCGATATAATAGTCCAACTCTCTTCTGATTTCAGCTGGAGAGCGCTTATCACAGCCTTGGTCCTCTTCCATCATGGCTAGGATCACCTCGGCTATCGTTTACTAATATACGTAACAAAAAACACGTACTTGTCAACCTGTTGAAAATATTCCGACCGTTCAATATGACGAAATAATACTCACGACTGTTGTGAAGCTTTGGTTACAAGTTTATGATACAGTGCAGAAATACCTAATAACGTTAGTATGTATATCGTTTGTGTTAGTTAAAATTAGTTAGGCTAGAATAGTGTGTAAGGTTAGAACAGCACTGTATAGTGGAGGCTACGACATCATTGTATAGTGAGTTAAGTCAGTGTTCCGAGATAAATGTTACTAGTGTTGTGTGGTGAATGTTAGTACAGTGTTGTGTAGTGAATGTTACTACAGTGTTGTGTAGTGAATGTTACTACAGTGTTGTGTTACTAATGTTACTACAGTGTTGTGTAGTGAATGTTACTACAGTGTTGTGTTACTAATGTTACTACAGTGTTGTGTAGTGAATGTTACTACAGTGTTGTGTAGTGAATGTTACTACAGTGTTGTGTAGTGAATGTTACTACAGTGTTGTGTAGTGAATGTTACTACAGTGTTGTGTAGTGAATGTTACTACAGTGTTGTGTTACTAATGTTACTACAGTGTTGTGTAGTGAATGTTACTACAGTGTTGTGTAGTGAATGTTACTACAGTGTTGTGTAGTGAATGTTACTACAGTGTTGTGTAGTGAATGTTACTACAGTGTTGTGTAGTGAATGTTACTACAGTGTTGTGTTACTAATGTTACTACAGTGTTGTGTTACTAATGTTACTACAGTGTTGTGTAGTGAATGTTACTACAGTGTTGTGTTACTAATGTTACTACAGTGTTGTGTAGTGAATGTTACTACAGTGTTGTGTTACTAATGTTACTACAGTGTTGTGTAGTGAATGTTACTACAGTGTTGTGTAGTGAATGTTACTACAGTGTTGTGTTACTAATGTTACTACAGTGTTGTGTTACTAATGTTACTACAGTGTTGTGTAGTGAATGTTACTACAGTGTTGTGTTACTAATGTTACTACAGTGTTGTGTAGTGAATGTTACTACAGTGTTGTGTGGTGAATGTTACTACAGTGTTGTGTAGTGAATGTTACTACAGTGTTGTGTTACTAATGTTACTACAGTGTTGTGTTACTAATGTTACTACAGTGTTGTGTTACTAATGTTACTACAGTGTTGTGTTACTAATGTTACTACAGTGTTGTGTTACTAATGTTACTACAGTGTTGTGTAGTGAATGTTACTACAGTGTTGTGTTACTAATGTTACTACAGTGTTGTGTAGTGAATGTTACTACAGTGTTGTGTTACTAATGTTACTACAGTGTTGTGTAGTGAATGTTACTACAGTGTTGTGTAGTGAATGTTACTACAGTGTTGTGTAGTGAATGTTACTACAGTGTTGTGTAGTGAATGTTACTACAGTGTTGTGTTACTAATGTTACTACAGTGTTGTGTAGTGAATGTTACTACAGTGTTGTGTAGTGAATGTTACTACAGTGTTGTGTTACTAATGTTACTACAGTGTTGTGTAGTGAATGTTACTACAGTGTTGTGTAGTGAATGTTACTACAGTGTTGTGTAGTGAATGTTACTACAGTGTTGTGTTACTAATGTTACTACAGTGTTGTGTTACTAATGTTACTACAGTGTTGTGTAGTGAATGTTACTACAGTGTTGTGTTACTAATGTTACTACAGTGTTGTGTAGTGAATGTTACTACAGTGTTGTGTTACTAATGTTACTACAGTGTTGTGTAGTGAATGTTACTACAGTGTTGTGTTACTAATGTTACTACAGTGTTCGTGTTACTAATGTTACTACAGTGTTGTGTTACTAATGTTACTACAGTGTTGTGTTACTAATGTTACTACAGTGTTGTGTTACTAATGTTACTACAGTGTTCGTGTTACTAATGTTACTACAGTGTTGTGTTACTAATGTTACTACAGTGTTGTGTTACTAATGTTACTACAGTGTTGTGTTACTAATGTTACTACAGTGTTGTGTAGTGAATGTTACTACAGTGTTGTGTTACTAATGTTACTACAGTGTTGTGTAGTGAATGTTACTACAGTGTTGTGTTACTAATGTTACTACAGTGTTGTGTAGTGAATGTTACTACAGTGTTGTGTTACTAATGTTACTACAGTGTTGTGTTACTAATGTTACTACAGTGTTGTGTTACTAATGTTACTACAGTGTTGTGTAGTGAATGTTACTACAGTGTTGTGTTACTAATGTTACTACAGTGTTGTGTAGTGAATGTTACTACAGTGTTGTGTAGTGAATGTTACTACAGTGTTGTGTTACTAATGTTACTACAGTGTTGTGTAGTGAATGTTACTACAGTGTTGTGTAGTGAATGTTACTACAGTGTTGTGTAGTGAATGTTACTACAGTGTTGTGTAGTGAATGTTACTACAGTGTTGTGTAGTGAATGTTACTACAGTGTTGTGTAGTGAATGTTACTACAGTGTTGTGTAGTGAATGTTACTACAGTGTTGTGTAGTGAATGTTACTACAGTGTTGTGTAGTGAATGTTACTACAGTGTTGTGTAGTGAATGTTACTACAGTGTTGTGTTACTAATGTTACTACAGTGTTGTGTAGTGAATGTTACTACAGTGTTGTGTAGTGAATGTTACTACAGTGTTGTGTTACTAATGTTACTACAGTGTTGTGTAGTGAATGTTACTACAGTGTTGTGTAGTGAATGTTACTACAGTGTTGTGTAGTGAATGTTACTACAGTGTTGTGTAGTGAATGTTACTACAGTGTTGTGTAGTGAATGTTACTACAGTGTTGTGTAGTGAATGTTACTACAGTGTTGTGTTACTAATGTTACTACAGTGTTGTGTACTGAATGTTACTACAGTGTTGTGTAGTGAATGTTACTACAGTGTTGTGTAGTGAATGTTACTACAGTGTTGTGTAGTGAATGTTACTACAGTGTTGTGTTACTAATGTTACTACAGTGTTGTGTAGTGAATGTTACTACAGTGTTGTGTAGTGAATGTTACTACAGTGTTGTGTAGTGAATGTTACTACAGTGTTGTGTAGTGAATGTTACTACAGTGTTGTGTAGTGAATGTTACTACAGTGTTGTGTAGTGAATGTTACTACAGTGTTGTGTTACTAATGTTACTACAGTGTTGTGTTACTAATGTTACTACAGTGTTGTGTTACTAATGTTACTACAGTGTTGTGTAGTGAATGTTACTACAGTGTTGTGTTACTAATGTTACTACAGTGTTGTGTAGTGAATGTTACTACAGTGTTGTGTTACTAATGTTACTACAGTGTTGTGTAGTGAATGTTACTACAGTGTTGTGTAGTGAATGTTACTACAGTGTTGTGTAGTGAATGTTACTACAGTGTTGTGTAGTGAATGTTACTACAGTGTTGTGTTACTAATGTTACTACAGTGTTGTGTTACTAATGTTACTACAGTGTTGTGTTACTAATGTTACTACAGTGTTGTGTAGTGAATGTTACTACAGTGTTGTGTAGTGAATGTTACTACAGTGTTGTGTTACTAATGTTACTACAGTGTTGTGTAGTGAATGTTACTACAGTGTTGTGTAGTGAATGTTACTACAGTGTTGTGTAGTGAATGTTACTACAGTGTTGTGTTACTAATGTTACTACAGTGTTGTGTTACTAATGTTACTACAGTGTTGTGTTACTAATGTTACTACAGTGTTGTGTAGTGAATGTTACTACAGTGTTGTGTAGTGAATGTTACTACAGTGTTGTGTTACTAATGTTACTACAGTGTTGTGTAGTGAATGTTACTACAGTGTTGTGTTACTAATGTTACTACAGTGTTGTGTAGTGAATGTTACTACAGTGTTGTGTAGTGAATGTTACTACAGTGTTGTGTAGTGAATGTTACTACAGTGTTGTGTAGTGAATGTTACTACAGTGTTGTGTTACTAATGTTACTACAGTGTTGTGTTACTAATGTTACTACAGTGTTGTGTTACTAATGTTACTACAGTGTTGTGTTACTAATGTTACTACAGTGTTGTGTAGTGAATGTTACTACAGTGTTGTGTAGTGAATGTTACTACAGTGTTGTGTAGTGAATGTTACTACAGTGTTGTGTTACTAATGTTACTACAGTGTTGTGTTACTAATGTTACTACAGTGTTGTGTTACTAATGTTACTACAGTGTTGTGTTACTAATGTTACTACAGTGTTGTGTTACTAATGTTACTACAGTGTTGTGTTACTAATGTTACTACAGTGTTGTGTAGTGAATGTTACTACAGTGTTGTGTTACTAAAGTGTTGTGTAGTGAATGTTACTACAGTGTTGTGTAGTGAATGTTACTACAGTGTTGTGTTACTAATGTTACTACAGTGTTGTGTAGTGAATGTTACTACAGTGTTGTGTAGTGAATGTTACTACAGTGTTGTGTAGTGAATGTTACTACAGTGTTGTGTTACTAATGTTACTACAGTGTTGTGTTACTAATGTTACTACAGTGTTGTGTTACTAATGTTACTACAGTGTTGTGTTACTAATGTTACTACAGTGTTGTGTAGTGAATGTTACTACAGTGTTGTGTTACTAATGTTACTACAGTGTTGTGTAGTGAATGTTACTACAGTGTTGTGTAGTGAATGTTACTACAGTGTTGTGTAGTGAATGTTACTACAGTGTTGTGTTACTAATGTTACTAGTGTTGTGTAGTGAATGTTACTACAGTGTTGTGTAGTGAATGTTACTACAGTGTTGTGTAGTGAATGTTACTACAGTGTTGTGTAGTGAATGTTACTACAGTGTTGTGTGGTGAATGTTACTACAGTGTTGTGTTACTAATGTTACTACAGTGTTGTGTAGTGAATGTTACTACAGTGTTGTGTAGTGAATGTTACTACAGTGTTGTGTTACTAATGTTACTACAGTGTTGTGTAGTGAATGTTACTACAGTGTTGTGTTACTAATGTTACTACAGTGTTGTGTAGTGAATGTTACTACAGTGTTGTGTAGTGAATGTTACTACAGTGTTGTGTTACTAATGTTACTACAGTGTTGTGTTACTGTTACTACAGTGTTGTGTAGTGAATGTTACTACAGTGTTGTGTAGTGAATGTTACTACAGTGTTGTGTTACTAATGTTACTACAGTGTTGTGTTACTAATGTTACTACAGTGTTGTGTAGTGACTGTTACTACAGTGTTGTGTAGTGACTGTTACTACAGTGTTGTGTAGTGAATGTTACTACAGTGTTGTGTTACTAATGTTACTACAGTGTTGTGTAGTGAATGTTACTACAGTGTTGTGTTACTAATGTTACTACAGTGTTGTGTTACTAATGTTACTACAGTGTTGTGTAGTGACTGTTACTACAGTGTTGTGTTACTAATGTTACTACAGTGTTGTGTTACTAATGTTACTACAGTGTTGTGTTACTAATGTTACTACAGTGTTGTGTTACTAATGTTACTACAGTGTTGTGTAGTGAATGTTACTACAGTGTTGTGTTACTAATGTTACTACAGTGTTGTGTAGTGAATGTTACTACAGTGTTGTGTTACTAATGTTACTACAGTGTTGTGTTACTAATGTTACTACAGTGTTGTGTTACTAATGTTACTACAGTGTTGTGTAGTGAATGTTACTACAGTGTTGTGTAGTGAATGTTACTACAGTGTTGTGTTACTAATGTTACTACAGTGTTGTGTAGTGAATGTTACTACAGTGTTGTGTTACTAATGTTACTACAGTGTTGTGTAGTGAATGTTACTACAGTGTTGTGTAGTGAATGTTACTACAGTGTTGTGTTACTAATGTTACTACAGTGTTGTGTTACTAATGTTACTACAGTGTTGTGTAGTGACTGTTACTACAGTGTTGTGTAGTGACTGTTACTACAGTGTTGTGTAGTGAATGTTACTACAGTGTTGTGTTACTAATGTTACTACAGTGTTGTGTAGTGAATGTTACTACAGTGTTGTGTAGTGAATGTTACTACAGTGTTGTGTAGTGAATGTTACTACAGTGTTGTGTAGTGAATGTTACTACAGTGTTGTGTAGTGAATGTTACTACAGTGTTGTGTAGTGAATGTTACTACAGTGTTGTGTTACTAATGTTACTACAGTGTTGTGTAGTGAATGTTACTACAGTGTTGTGTTACTAATGTTACTACAGTGTTGTGTAGTGAATGTTACTACAGTGTTGTGTAGTGAATGTTACTACAGTGTTGTGTAGTGAATGTTACTACAGTGTTGTGTAGTGAATGTTACTACAGTGTTGTGTAGTGAATGTTACTACAGTGTTGTGTTACTAATGTTACTACAGTGTTGTGTAGTGAATGTTACTACAGTGTTGTGTAGTGAATGTTACTACAGTGTTGTGTAGTGAATGTTACTACAGTGTTGTGTAGTGAATGTTACTACAGTGTTGTGTAGTGAATGTTACTACAGTGTTGTGTAGTGAATGTTACTACAGTGTTGTGTAGTGAATGTTACTACAGTGTTGTGTAGTGAATGTTACTACAGTGTTGTGTAGTGAATGTTACTACAGTGTTGTGTAGTGAATGTTACTACAGTGTTGTGTAGTGAATGTTACTACAGTGTTGTGTAGTGACTGTTACTACAGTGTTGTGTAGTGACTGTTACTACAGTGTTGTGTAGTGAATGTTACTACAGTGTTGTGTTACTAATGTTACTACAGTGTTGTGTAGTGAATGTTACTACAGTGTTGTGTTACTAATGTTACTACAGTGTTGTGTTACTAATGTTACTACAGTGTTGTGTAGTGACTGTTACTACAGTGTTGTGTTACTAATGTTACTACAGTGTTGTGTTACTAATGTTACTACAGTGTTGTGTAGTGAATGTTACTACAGTGTTGTGTTACTAATGTTACTACAGTGTTGTGTAGTGACTGTTACTACAGTGTTGTGTAGTGAATGTTACTACAGTGTTGTGTTACTAATGTTACTACAGTGTTGTGTAGTGAATGTTACTACAGTGTTGTGTTACTAATGTTACTACAGTGTTGTGTAGTGAATGTTACTACAGTGTTGTGTTACTAATGTTACTACAGTGTTGTGTAGTGAATGTTACTACAGTGTTGTGTAGTGAATGTTACTAGTGTTGTGTAGTGAATGTTACTACAGTGTTGTGTAGTGAATGTTACTACAGTGTTGTGTAGTGAATGTTACTACAGTGTTGTGTTACTAATGTTACTACAGTGTTGTGTTACTAATGTTACTACAGTGTTGTGTAGTGAATGTTACTACAGTGTTGTGTTGTGTAGTGAATGTTACTACAGTGTTCGTGTTACTAATGTTACTACAGTGTTGTGTTACTAATGTTACTACAGTGTTGTGTAGTGACTGTTACTACAGTGTTGTGTAGTGACTGTTACTACAGTGTTGTGTAGTGAATGTTACTACAGTGTTGTGTTACTAATGTTACTACAGTGTTGTGTAGTGAATGTTACTACAGTGTTGTGTTACTAATGTTACTACAGTGTTGTGTAGTGAATGTTACTACAGTGTTGTGTTACTAATGTTACTACAGTGTTGTGTTACTAATGTTACTACAGTGTTGTGTTACTAATGTTACTACAGTGTTGTGTAGTGAATGTTACTACAGTGTTGTGTTACTAATGTTACTACAGTGTTGTGTTACTAATGTTACTACAGTGTTGTGTAGTGAATGTTACTACAGTGTTGTGTTACTAATGTTACTACAGTGTTGTGTTACTAATGTTACTACAGTGTTGTGTTACTAATGTTACTACAGTGTTGTGTAGTGAATGTTACTACAGTGTTGTGTTACTAATGTTACTACAGTGTTGTGTAGTGAATGTTACTACAGTGTTCGTGTTACTAATGTTACTACAGTGTTGTGTAGTGAATGTTACTACAGTGTTGTGTAGTGAATGTTACTACAGTGTTGTGTAGTGAATGTTACTACAGTGTTGTGTAGTGAATGTTACTACAGTGTTGTGTAGTGAATGTTACTACAGTGTTGTGTAGTGAATGTTACTACAGTGTTGTGTAGTGAATGTTACTACAGTGTTGTGTAGTGAATGTTACTACAGTGTTGTGTTACTAATGTTACTACAGTGTTGTGTTACTAATGTTACTACAGTGTTGTGTTACTAATGTTACTACAGTGTTGTGTAGTGAATGTTACTACAGTGTTGTGTTACTAATGTTACTACAGTGTTGTGTAGTGAATGTTACTACAGTGTTCGTGTTACTAATGTTACTACAGTGTTGTGTAGTGAATGTTACTACAGTGTTGTGTAGTGAATGTTACTACAGTGTTCGTGTTACTAATGTTACTACAGTGTTGTGTTACTAATGTTACTACAGTGTTGTGTAGTGAATGTTACTACAGTGTTGTGTAGTGAATGTTACTACAGTGTTCGTGTTACTAATGTTACTACAGTGTTGTGTTACTAATGTTACTACAGTGTTGTGTTACTAATGTTACTACAGTGTTGTGTTACTAATGTTACTACAGTGTTCGTGTTACTAATGTTACTACAGTGTTGTGTTACTAATGTTACTACAGTGTTGTGTTACTAATGTTACTACAGTGTTGTGTTACTAATGTTACTACAGTGTTGTGTTACTAATGTTACTACACAACATAGGGAAGGTAAATTGGGTCAAGTTTATGCGGAAATTATATGAGATGAAACAAGTTCATAATGTGTGTGTGTGTGTGTGTGTGTGTGTGTGTGTGTGTGTGTGTGTGTGTGTGTGTGTGTGTGTGTGTGTGTTTCAAATTATTATCATTAGTTATTCTCTTCTGTCTTTCCGGTCTCTCTCTCAAATAATTCCTACGACCTACTAAGATCTTCGAGCTAGCCAGTTATTAAATAATTACCAGAATCTGGCCCCGAGGTACGCACCATCATCAACATGGCGCCACTAACTGACCGCTCTAACGCACAAATTATCACCAACACCCACAAAGACGAATATAAAAATCATCGCCCAATAATTCCACCGTAAAACTAATTACTGGAGCCAGGTTGCTGGCTCGACCAATAGGAAAAAAGAACGTGGATGCACAAGAAATGTGATTGGCTGCTGGGTTATCGCTGTGTTTTCACCGAGGTCTCGAACGTAGGAAGTGACGTCAAATGTCAATAAGACAAATCTTATTGACCGATATTTATTATTATTATTATTATTATTATCAAGTTAAGCTATATATATTTAATTTGGTTACAGATCTGAAGTTGCTGATATTTGTTATTATTATTATTATTATTATTATTATTATTATTATTATAGCCAGTAAAAACCACAGGCAAGTTGGTCATCGCCCGTAAGACCTGACTGCCAATTTTATCTCCCTAACAAGCTGCTGATCACCAATAAGATCTCATTTACAACTTTATGTCATAAATAAAGACACAAGCACACACACACACACACACACAGGCGCATAATGTGGATGTCTGAACTTCAAACAAACATAAAGGCAGACGTACGTGTGTGTGTTTGCTTGAGTTTCAAACATACATACACACAGGTGTGCGTGTGTTTGCTTGAATTTCAAACATACACACACACACACACTGGCGTACGTGTGTATACAAGAGCTTCAGACATATACACACACATTGGCGTACGTGTGTATGCTTGAGCTTCATACACCAGAAAATGAATATATCAAGTTAAGCAGAAAAAAAAAACTTCTTAACAAATCTGACAAAACCAAATCTGAACGACAGCTGTTTAAACTAAAAAGTAAACATTATATATATATATATATATATATATATATATATATATATATATATATATATATATATATATATATATATATATATCGTGACGAAATGGATGAAGAGGGGACATATGCAACAGTCGGGTATCTTTACTGTCTCGAAGTTTCGCTAAATGTTGGTTTTATCAGTCCAATGAGGAGAAAAATGTTGGAGTCGGTGAAGACGCTAAGAAGCAATTTGAGGTGATCAGTCCCTCAGCCTTGATGAGTCTGTTGAAGACGGTGCAAGATGTGGGTTTTGTATACCATTAATATATTAGAATAGAAACACCTGAGCGCCTTAGTACCTTCACCTACACTAAAATCTCCAAACAACCAGCTGACATGGAGTCCAATGAAATAACCAAAAGATGGAAAGAGGTTCTGTTGGATACTGAGAAGTACGAGGCACTAAAACCAAACACAATATTATCTTGGGTTTTATAAAACCGCGCAGAAGAAATAGGAAGGTAACCTAGTGAATAACAGCAACTCTTGTGCCAAGATTAAAGAAGATCACCATAACGACAGGTTAATATATTCACATCTCATTAACAAACTTTCTCGGAGACATTATGAAAAAAAAACTGTTAGAAAATAGTTGATACAAGACCCGTAGAGCAGAACCTGCTGTAAGACACATGTTATATTTCAAATCATTAAAATCCTGTGTATATTAAATCTACCAAGCTACACATCGTGGGCAAAGAAAAAGTAACAACTTCGTGGGCAAAAAGGCAGTCGTAACGCCAAGCAAAAAAAAAAAAAAAAAAAAAAAAAAAAAAAAAAAAAAAAAAAAAAAAAAAAAAAAACTCATGGACCAGTTCAAAAAGATCTCCCAGTGTATCTAGTTGGACAGACAGACCAGACAAAACAAAACCTGAAAACCCCAGCTCATAAACCAACAATAAAACCACAACAAAACCAAGAACAACCAACACCTACACTGAAAGGAAAATATTTACCCTGGCAAACAATACGTTCATATACTTGTAAATACTAAAAACAACATTTCTAAGAATTTGCTGCAACAAACAAATTCCACAAAGACTGCGCGAAGCACAAATACATTGTTTATACGGTAAATACAGGAATATTACAGCAAACCACCAGCAGGAGGAGGAACCTGGGAGAAATGTATTCCTTAACAAACACCAAGCTAAATAAATTGGCCCCAATACACCGAAATCTGCATAAACATTTCCTGCTTGAGGGGAGAGGGGGAACGGGGGTGGGGGGGCGCAGGTTGATAAATTGTGAAGGAGGGGAGGGGGCAGAGACTACCAAGGTAATATAAGGTCACACAATAATAACTAAGAAACTCAAGGGACCTATACCTGGTAATGGGGGTTTTACTTTTAATGTGAACTTGTGTGGGTGTGTCCTGAGCTGGTGCTGAAGTAAGCAGAGGAGAGGACCAAGAAAGAAAAAAATGTGCACCACGTAAATGCACGTCAGGGTGGAGGAAGCGTTCATAAACAAGCTCATTACGAACTCTAAAACTCTGATGATATGTTATGAGAGAGAGACAGAGAGAGAGAGAGAGAGAGAGAGAGAGAGAGAGAGAGAGAGAGAGAGAGAGAGAGAGAGAGAGAGAGTGTGTGTTTGTTAGTATCTAAGACAGACGAGACACACTCAAGCAGCGCTGGCTGTCGATTTTATGTGAGGTGCTTCACAATAATCACCCACCTGACTTCATTGATTATACGTCCATACTGTTTAATTATGGAGCGATTATGTCAAGAATCTACTCCAAATCATGGGTTACATATAACTTATATTATAATTTATACTGCATCAGTTATCAAGGGTGTATTATAGGGGCTCGCCGCAGAGTGATGGGATGGCTTAGAAAAACAGCGGATCTCGTTTGTTTACCTTGTGGAGGGAGAGGTATAACCATTATAAAATCAGTTGATCGCCCTAGTTAACATTATGGAGAGGGAAGGAGGGTGCACAGTCTGAAAAATGAGGTGATGGACATGGTTTACGTCATGGTGGGGAGGAAGGGCTGAAGTAGGTGATGTTTAGGATCTATGGCGGCAGAGGTAAAAATATCTCGTAGCTCGAAATGACTTGAACACGGACCTGTGCCTGTGATCTCTCGTGAGATTAATCTGTGCCTGTAACCTCTTGTGAGAGGTGACCTCTCGTGAGACTGACCTGTGCCTGTGACCTATGGTGACCTCTCATGAAAATAATCTGTACTGTGACCTGTGGTGACATATTATGATACTGACCTGTGCTGTGAGGTGTATCAGCAGTGGAGGGGTGCGTGGAGAAGCCTCAACCACCTATCTGCAAGTGAGAGAAGACACAATAAGACAAATTAACATGTTATCTATATACTATCTCAACCAAATTCGACCAAAGTTATCAACACTAGGAAGGAGTTATGATGCCAGGTATCCCCTAAATATATTAGAGAGTACTAATAAACCAAGATCGAACCTTCAAGTGATATGCAAAATTCGCCTTTACGTATTAAAATATATAGTATGGGCTAGCATAACTACATTAAATATATACTACACACGCGCGCGCGCGCGAGCAGAATGTTTCAGAGATGTGACACAACAGCAAAGGATCAAAAGTGGAAGCTGAAAACTCAGATGAATCACAGGGATGTTACGAAGTACTTCTTCAGTCATTGATCTGTCAGGAAGTGGAACAATCTGGAGAAAGATGTAGTGGAGGCAGGATCCCTGCACAGCTTTAACAAGCGGTATGATAAAGCTCGTGGCGCAGGGAGAGAGTGGACTTTGCAGGGACCACTGAAGAGGCGGGGCCAGAAGCTATGACTCAACCCCTGCCACCACAATTAGGCGAGTACACACACACGCCAGTAGCGGATGCTGCCCACACACACACATCTCAAGCATCACGACCCGCTCTAGATTGGATTCTGCTTAATGAACTTCCAACACCTCGGCTGGGTGTATGAACCCAGAGGTGTGTATCTCTGTGTAGGTACACTCTGTATCTCTCAGTGTATCTCTGTATATAGAGAGATGTGCATCTCGGCGTATATACACTGTGATGTGTATCTTATGATCAACGCAATGTAATGCCGGTAAGTTGTTAATAAGATATACATCTGCGACACTTGAGGAACTTTGTCTCCTAGAAGTGATGAAGGTACCACGACCAAAATGCTGCCTAATAAATATATATGACCTAGTGTTTGTTCATGTGTGTTTCTAAACCTCCGTTGAGGAGTACCTACAAGGTTCAAACATCTATACTGCTTCACTTGAAGGTTCAGACATCTATACTGCTTCACTAGAAGGTTCAAACATCTATAATGATTCACCAGAAGGTTCAAACATCTATACTGCTTCACTTGAAGGTTCAAACATCTATACTGCTTCACCAGAAGGTTCAAACATCTATACTGCTTCACTTGAAGGTTCAAACATCTATACTGCTTCACTTGAAGGTTCAAACATCTATACTGCTTCACATGAAGGTTCAAACATCTATACTGCTTCACTTGAAGGTTCAAACATCTATACTGCTTCACTTGAAGGTTCAAACATCTATACTGCTTCACTTGAAGGTTCAAACATCTATACTGCTTCACTAGAAGGTGCAGACATCTATATTGCTTCACTAGAAGGTCCAAACATCTATACTGCTTCACCAGAAGGTTCAAACATCTATAGTGCTTCATTGGAAGGTGCAGACATCTATACTGCTTCACTAGAAGGTCCAAGCATCTATACTGCTTCACTAGAAGGTTCAAACATCTATACTGCTTCACTAGAAGGTTCAAACATCTATACTGCTTGACTAGGTGCAGACATCTATACTGCTTCACTACAATGTTCAAACATCAATACTGCTTCATTACAAGGTTCAGGCATCCACGCTAGCCAACTTACGAGTTTCAGTTGTTTGCGTTCAGGTCGGATATTTCTTGTTTGCACTTACACGTATATCTCTTCTTATAGCAGAGTGGGTTAGTACGCCTCACGTGGAGATGATACGTAAACTAGACCCGGAGTCTTATATCTCTATACCGGACTGGGATGGTTCGTGTCACCCAGGAACAAGGTAATGAGACTCGTATATCTGGGTTTGGTCACATATTAGACGGGCAGTAGAGTTTGGCGGCAATACTGTTGCGTAGGTTCTCATTTCTTTATACAGCTATGGCCGATATTTTCCTAGTCTCATTTTTTTTTTAAATGCTATTCCTTTTTTATTTGTTAGACATTTCTATATATACATCATGAGAAACTTATTGGCACGTATTTATCACCATAGGAAGTGAATACTTATAGCGTAATACTTTCTGAGGAACACTTCAATAAAAGTGGCGTACATCACGGATTCCAACCCATCCTTGCAACATCGGTGAAATACCTTTTTCATTAATACATTATGTAATTAAACGGTATTTTAAAAGTTTACAGGAAGTGTTCATAAATTGGCGTTGAGAATCACTTATGAAACTGCCCGTATTATAATAGGGGCAGGTTAGTGCCTCACGCACAGGATCATCGAGGTCCACTGAAACCAACACTCGCACCTCGACTACTGCTATTTGTGGCACTACAGCAGCTGGCACAATCACATTGTGTGCACTCAGTGCAAGATAAACTTGAGGCCTCCTCGCCACACTTAAAATAGAACAAGATTGGCCATGAAGGCAGCTTAGAAACTATGCGTTCCTCACGAGGGGAAAATGTTGAATATAAACATTAGCACAACACTCTCTAATGTGTACAAACATTAACACAGGCACCCTGTGCTGTGTATAAACATTAACACAAGCACCCTGTGTTGTGTACAACAGTAACAAACACCTGTGTACAACTAACAAACACCCTGTGTTGTGTACAACAGTAACAAACACCTGTGTACAACTAACAAACATCCCTGTGTTGTGTACAACAGTAACAAACACCCTGTGTTAGGTGGGTACACAGACGAGCACACTGACAAGTGCCACAGACAAGCACAAGCACGCAGAGACAAACACCTGTGTATAACTAACAAACACCCTGTGTTGTATACAATGTGACAAACACCCTGTGTTGTGTACAACAGTAACAAACACCTGTGTTGTGTACAAAAGTAACAAACACCTGTGTTGTGTACAAAAGTAACAAACACCCTGTGTTCTGTACAACAGTAAAAAGCACCGTGTTTTGTACAACAACCCTGTGTTGTGTACAACGGTAACATAAGCATAAAACACGTGCAACACCTGCATATCTGTATGGATACATTTCGCCCACCATGGGGTTTTATCAATCAAATACAGAAGCATAAGGGCGGAGACTTAAAGTGAAGAAGTGGAGAGATGCAGCAGTTGTATAGGTAGTGAAATGTGGGCGGGACCCACTAGTGGCGGTAGGTCTCGCCAAGAGAATTTATCAATTCTGCCGCCGACCCACTTTCATGTGTTTTGAAATACCATATTCCTGTATCGCTGTCAAGTTATAAGGATTATAAGGATGACCCGTCTCACTAGATTTTTCCTGAAGAATAAACTAGCAACAACACCACCCACAACCAACCAGGCCAAGAGTAAGGGTGGTTTCTAGTAACTAGGATGGTCAGAAACCAACTAACTGGGCCCGGAGCGAAAGAGGTTACTGTAACTGGGATGGTCAGTAAGCAACCAACTAGGCCAGAGTGGTGTCTAGTAACTAGGAGGGTCAATAACCAACCGACTAGGCCAGGAGTGATGTCTAGTAACTAGGATGGTCAGTAACTTGCCCCTTCCATCCTTCATCTCATTTACATACAAACAACAAATGGTGGTCATATTTTAACCATTTATTTTCAGAGTTAAAATGCTTGATACCCAGCTTTCACTGATGCCCAGTTCTTACTGGCACTCAACTGTCACTGGCATCCAGCTGTTACTGACACCAAGCTGTTACTGACACTGCTTTTATTTACAACTGGTTTACTGGCAAACAGTATACATGCACAACTTTGTATCAAAATATATAAAATATATATAATATCTTTGCACAACTACAACAATGGTTATTTCTGTGCCTGGGGTGTTGGTATACCAGGAAATTTACAAAAAATTTGTTTCTCCTCTCCCGTGATACACTAACAACATTTTCCTGCCATTTTGCAAAAAACAAATTTGGATGATCGTATTTTATTGTTTGCCGAAATTTTTACCAAAAATAATGGTGGGCATCAGTAATACTAAGGTACGGGTGTTTGGGTGTGGGTGCCTATGGGAGTGTTTAATGGAGGGTGTTTGGACGCGGGAATTTGGAGGGGACTTCAGGGAGAGTTTGAGGGTGCTCGAGGGAGAGTTTGAGGGTGCTCGAGGGAGAGTCCCCTCAAGGGAGGTTCCTTGACGCTGGTGAGGGGCTCTTGATCTAGGGAATTGGATTTGTGCTCCGGTTCCCTGAATTGAGCCTGAATACCTTCTATCCCCCCCCACATGCGCTGTATAATCCTACGGGTTTAGCGCTCCCCCATGATTATAATAATAATAATAATCGAGGGAGAGTTTAATTAAGGGTATTCGACTGAGAGTTTGAGGGAGAGCACTTGATGGAGAGTGTGTGGGAGGATGGTTGAAGGAAAGTGATTCAGGGAGAGTTTGAGGGTGCTCGAGGGAGAATTGTTGAGAGCTGGTGTTTGAGGGCGAGTGTTTGAGGGCGAGTGTTTGAGGGCGAGTGTTTGAGGGTGAGTGTTTGAGGGCTGGTGTTTGCCAACATACACATGGGTGAGGCCATCATGGCGGACCCAACGCTCGCCAGGTCTGCCAGCTAAGTCAACAATGATGAGGGTAACGACAGTCTGCTGGCTCTTACACAGCTGTTCACTTCATTAATAAAAGTTCAACGACCTGCTCTGACTCAATTAACGAAAACTCATCTCCGAACTTTGAATACGCAATTCGTTTACTATGCATGACTACAAAATCATGACTGAGAATTTAGAAAATTTACCTATTTACTTGTTAAACTACAACTTTTAATACTATATACTTTTAAAATGTTTATTAATCAGAATAACTGGAAGAGACCCGGGCCGGGATAAATACCGGCAAATCAAATAGAATAGAATCAGAATAACGTCTTATGCTTATACGTACTCTGAGAGTTTATTTTAGACCTTATTTTAATTATCTATTAATTACAAAAACGTGATTATATAGTCTTGAATGTTAAGACTTACGACCAACGTGCAGTCTGTAGGCTTTAAACCTAACACACTAACCTAGCATTAATATAATAATCTAACTAGTTAAACTACTTTTCGTCACCATTAACATTCTAGACAACAGTATCGTAAGTAATAATTAAGAGGTGTGATCTCTCGCCCAAAAATAGCACAGGTGAAGCACTGCGCGCCAAAAAGTGTTCCTGTAACTAGGCTTTCCCGCCATCATGATTTATTTACCAGAAATGGTGGGGTCATCAGCAACTTTGTCCCCTCCCTCAACGGTATGAGGAAATGCTTGATAAATGAAGTCTGTCACATTAAATCTAGGTCACCATTTGTAGCTTCGTAAACTAACCTCTGTAAATTAAAATTAGACTAATGGATGCTTTTTATTTCTCTCTCTCAGATCAGGAATTTAAAATGTTTACGTAAGTTAATCTAAAATAACATTATTTATCATTTTCAGTAGATACAGTTAATATTGGCCTAATGTTGGGGCAAATGGTATTTTATTTATTCATTTATAATCGAATATTTAGAACATTCAAAATGGGTTTTAATTCTTTATTCTCAAAGGTAATTAACTTACTCATTACTTAAAAAATAACAAAATAAATAACATTCCTATATTTTATTGACTAGTTACAATATACCAATTAAAATTTTTGCCAGCGATGAAGCTACTAGGATAGGAGAAAATTATTATTTTCACTTCGTTAAGACAAGTTCATATCTTTTGTTTATGATTCACAAAATACCTACTATATACAATACCTCGACCAGCCTTACTAGCTAGTTCTAAGGGAACACATATCAACTTAGAATTACATTCTTTAGAAAATTCCCACGAGAGAGATGGACTATATTGGAACCAATTACTATAGAGTTAAGACAAGTGCAGTCAGAGTGAAATGCAACTTTTGTATAAACTTGTGAAGTTGATTGAGAGCATTTGCTGCAGTGATCAGAGGCAACGACCCCCGCTTGAATGGTCCCACCCGTCCAGCCAGCACAGTTTATAACTTGGAGAATATTGGTTACAACAGCAGCACAAAGACACGGGACACTCAGAGAAAAATGGTTGTAACAGCAGCACCACCTGCAGCACTAGCACACGAGACACTCAAAGAAAAATGGTTGCATCAGCAGCACCCCAGCAGCAGAAGCAGCACTACAACGCGGGCACCCAGAGGGGAGCAAAGGTCAACAACAGCAGCACTTTAAGACACGAAGCACCAAGCTACAGACACGAATTATAGCATACGCTGCACTGCTTTTAATTTCTAACCCTATGATTAAAAAGGCTATGTACATTTCCAGATAAAATAACTTAAGCAATTAATACAATTATAAAAATTGTACATTAAAAAAATAACTGCAAAATCTAACAACTTCTCTGGGTTTCCAAGCTAATATATCAACATGTCCTACCAAAACAATCTAACAGCGTCTTACAATTGACTTCTATAAGTTATCGACTTATCCTAATTTTCTAACCTATCTACCAAATGAAGGCTGCTATTTTGTTTCCTTACCTTAATTCCATTAGCTAAATCTAACCAAACTCTTTACCCTAATATCTAAATATTTATTATTTACACAAATTTTATTAATCCTAATTTTTCAAAATATGATTTTTAAACGAGAGAGAGAGAGAGAGAGAGAGAGAGAGAGAGAGAGAGAGAGAGAGAGAGGAGGACACAAAAAGAAAGCTAGCATCAGGTAGGGTAGGCTCCAAAACCTGGTGGTCCCTGGTCAAGGACAGACAAGGTTATCTGCCTGATGAACTCATTCCACCTCTAAATCGACAGGATGGGACCACCTCTACTAGTAGTCAAGAGAAGGTGGACCTCTTTGCCGAACACTTTGCTACCAAAATGCAAGTTCCTGATCCAGCAAGGGACCCTCCTTGGCTAGCTGCAAGAACTGTGTCAAAACTGTCAGTGGTGATAATAAGGCAGGAGGAGGTGCATTTCCTTCTTAAATCGCTTGACCAAGAAAAGGCTGTGGGCCCAAACAACTTGAGCTCAAGATTGCTGAGAAGATGTACAGACCAGCTAGCAGCACCTCTAACTCGCATCTTTCAGCACTGCCTAGTACAGTGTAAATGGCCCTCTCTGTGAAAAGAGGCAAATGTAGTCCCTGTTCACAAAAAGAAGAGCAGAGCAGAAATCAGCAACTACAGACCAGTGTCATTCCTGTCAATCACTGGCAAGATCCTTGAGACAATAATCTCAAGACAAATGACAGAGTTTTTTTGACTACCACTCACTACTTTGTGATCGTCAATATGGCTTCAGGAAAGGTTACTCTGCTGCTGATCTGTTGTTAAACCTCTCCACTAAGTGGCACCAGTCACTGGATGAATCCAAAGTCAGCTGTGTGGTAGCACTTGACATTGTTGGTGCTTTCGACCGGGTGTGGCACCAGGGCCTCTTAGCAAAACTTCAAGCACTGGGAATTGCAGGCTCTACACTATGTCTCCTCAGTGATTACCTTCATGGTCGATCTCTAAGTGTAGTTCTCAATGGAACGGAATCAGTAAGACATCCTATTGGGACAAGTGTTCCACAAGGAAGCGTGCTGGGGCCAATGTTATGGAATGTCTACTTCAACGACCTTCTTCATCTCATCCCAGAATCCCATGCATATGCAGACGACTGTACACTGATATTCACTTATCCAAGAGAAGAAATGTCAGCTGCTCTAGGCTACATCAATCACCAGCTAAGAGCTATATCAGCTTGGGGAAATAGATGACAAGTAACATTTGCACCTGAGAAAACGCAAATGATGATGGTCTCTAGGCACCAGGATGGTAATGCTGGTGCAGTAGTCAGGATGAATGGGAGGGTGTTGGCACCTGGAGAAGAAGTTGATATCCTTGGGGTGAAATCTGACTCCAAACTAACCATGAAGAACCATGTTGTAAATTTTGCAAACAAGGCAGCCAGGAAGCTTACAGCACTTCGCCGTATCTCGTATCCCCCCCCCCCTCTCATCTGCGACTGCTTGACAGAGTAGAGAACAGAGCAAGACGTCTCATCTCTCGCCTGGACCCATCCTGGATAGACCTGTCATTTCAGCAGAGCCTTCAACACAGAAGGGATGTGGGTGGCCTTACTGTTATGTACAAGGCCAATATTGTCAAAGTACCACACTTGGATCCACTTCGAGGACAGCGAGAGACAAGCTTTTATGCCACAAGACGGGCAGAAAGCAGCAACTTCACTCTTGTGTACCCTTCTCCAGAACATCACTCCATCTGAGATCCCATATACCCAGGATGACTCGAGTATGGAACACATTCGTACAGCATAATGATGTCAACGAGATAAAAGTCAGTTGGTCAAATGAAAATGCTGGCCCACAGAGGGCTCCAACTTCATCCTGTTCCATACTTGTATGTCTCATAACAATAAAAATGCTTTCAAATGAGCTGATGTAGGTAACAGCTCTTAGCTTGCCAATAAAGTTAGGAATCCTTAACCTGTAAATAGCTTGTCAATAAAGTTAGAGATCCTTAACCTTGTCAAACCCTCTGTAAAGAGAGAGAGAGAGAGAGAGAGAGAGAGAGAGAGAGAGAGAGAGAGAGAGAGAGAGAGAGAGAGAGAGAGAGAGAGAGAGAGAGAGAGAGAGTTATAGTTTCAAGCCCCGTACATGGGCCAAATTCACACTAACACATTGAAACGGAATTTCCCTGGAGTGACAGTAATGGTAATGGAGTGGCAAGGTGGTAATAACGTGGTACGGTGGGTTATACTGTGTCGAGGGTCACACTGAGCATGATGATAATTATCATGATGCTAAGCGCTATGACGCCATAAATGATGATTAATAACGACCAATGTCAAGCGTATGGTAACGACTATGACAACCTAAATGATGATTAATAACAACCAACGTCAGGGTTATGGTAACGACTATGACAACCTAAATGATGATTAATAACGACCAAGGTCAAGGTTATGATAACGACTATGTTCATAATAATAATTATTTTGACTATAAAAATAATATAAGTTGACCATCGTTGCCCAGATGGCCCTGAGAAGTCTTCAAAACAATAGATGTTAACGATAAATGCGCGAGTTATAAAAAAGTTTTAACTTAATCTATCCCAATAAATCCGCTTAATAACGTTATAAACTATATTAACCATCCTAACATAGCATCTATCATCATAAATCCAACTTAATAACGTTATATCCCCTCCCAACCACCCTAACACAGCGTCATAACGTAATTTATCACAATATATTGCGAGGGACTTTTTTGGCAACAGAGGTACTGATGAGTGGAACAAACTCCCAGGTAGTCACTGGGAGGCAAGCTCCTTGGATAGCTTCAAATTTAGGTTAGTTGGGTACCTGAGAGGGTGTGGGTGGGTGAGTTGAACGTGCCTATTTGGGCCAATAGGCCTACTGCAACATTCCTTCATTCTTCAAGTCTTATTAGCCCATACTAACACCACACATCCTATTGAGTGTCCCATACTCCGTCCAAATTTCCTGAGTATTTTCGAGAGCGCAAGAAAAAAAATTCCTGCCGCCTACGCACCTCGATAGTAGCCTCTGCCGCCTACACACCAGGATAGTAGCCCCTGCCGCCTACACACCAGGATAGTAGCCCCTGCCGCCTATACACCAGGATAGTAACCCCTGCCGCCTATACACCAGGACAGTAACCCCTGCCGCCTATACACCAGGACAGTAACCCCTGCCGCCTATACACCAGGACAGTAACCCCTGCCGCATATACACCAGGACAGTAACCCCTGCCGCATATACACCAGGACAGTAACCCCTGCCGCATATACACCAGGACAGTAACCCCTGCCGCATATACACCAGGACAGTAACCCCTGCCGCCTATACACCAGGATAGTAACCCCTGCCGCCTATACACCAGGACAGTAACCCCTGCCGCATATACACCAGGACAGTAACCCCTGCCGCCTATACACCAGGACAGTAACCCATGCCGCATATACACCAGGATAGTAACCCCTGCCGCATATACACCAGGACAGTAACCCATGCCGCCTATACACCAGGATAGTAACCCCTGCCGCCTATACACCAGGACAGTAACCCCTGCCGCCTATACACCAGGACAGTAACCCCTGCCGCCTATACACCAGGACAGTAACCCCTGCCGCCTATACACCAGGATAGTAACCCCTGCCGCCTATACACCAGGACAGTAACCCCTGCCGCCTATACACCAGGATAGTAGCCCCTGCCGCCTATACACCAGGATAGTAGCCCCTGCCGCCTACACACCAGGATAGTAGCCCCTGCCGCCTATACACCAGGATAGTAGCCCCTGCCGCCTACACACCAGGATAGTAGCCCCTGCCGCCTACACACCAGGATAGTAGCCCCTGCCGCCTATACACCAGAATAGTAACCCATGCCGCCTACACACCAGGATAGTAGCCCCTGCCGCCTATACACCAGGATAGTAACCCCTGCCGCCTATACACCAGGATAGTAACCCCTGCCGCCTATACACCAGGACAGTAACCCCTGCCGCCTATACACCAGGACAGTAACCCCTGCTTCCTACACACTAGTGAGTGCAGGGAAGTAGCCATCCCCACCTACACTCAATTAATTAACCAGGAGCACCAACACTGCATGGCTACTTTCACATACTCCCTTGTAAAATGAATGTCGTTCACACCTATCCCTTCAAAGGAGTGCCTTGATGCTGCTCAAGGACTCTGGATCCAAGGAATTTGAGCTACCCTTCCCTTGGGTCAAGCCTATCACCTCCCAGGCGCTGTTTGATCTTTACAGGGCGCTACCTCATCTAAATCACTACTAGTAATACTACTTTTACTACCACTACAACAACTACTAATAATAGTAATGATAGTAGAGAGGTAGGGTGACTCAAAAGCGAAGAAAACACTTTCACTGTCACTCATCCAATCACTCTTGCCAGGAGCCTTTTGACATTAGAGTTTAGATGACCCTCTAAACCGCATCCTCCCCCACACCTCTCCTTCACAGTGTTGGCACTGTACTTCCCACATCCAACACTCACATCCGACTAACTGGTTTCCCTGAATCCCTTCATTAATACCACCGTGCCCCACACTCCAATAGCACGTCAAATCATAAAACCCACTTGCCTCCGCTCACTCCTATCTAACACGCTCACACAAGCCTCTTGTATGTCCAAGCTCCTAGCTATCACCTCTGGAGCAATGCGGTACATGTTGGTCTCACAACTAGTTTATGTGAGAAAGTATATTCATGTTAAAAGAAACTAGCTAACATACACTTGTATATTACAGTAACCTAGCTACCATACACTTGAATATTACAGTAACCTAGTTAACATACACTTGAATATTACAGTAACCTAGTTAACATACACTTGAATATTACAGTAACCTAGTTAACATACACTTGAATATTACAGTAACCTAGTTAACATACACTTGTATATTACAGTAACCTAGTTAACATACACTTGAATATTACAGTAACCTAGTTAACATACACTTGAATATTACAGTAACCTAGTTAACATACACTTGAATATTACAGTAA
>NC_091309.1:4101927-4106927 GCF_038502225.1 Cherax quadricarinatus | reverse complement strand
ATATATATATATATATATATATATATATATAATATATATATAATATATATATATATGTATATATAATATATATATATATATATATATATATATATATATATATATATATATATATATATATATATATATATATATATATATATATATATATATATATATATATATATACATAAATACATATATACATGTATGTATATATATATATATATATATATATATATATATATATATATATATATATATATATATATATATATATATATATATATATATATATATATATATATATATATATTAACTTTGTAGTGTATATAATTAGAATTTGAATTGTTTCACAAGCATCCACAAGACTGGTTAAGCTGTGAGTAAGAATGCATCATATACGAGATTATCATCACCGTAAACCAAGCCAGGATATTTTTCTTGTTTTGTGTTGTAGTGGGTCCTGAGGGTGAGTGGTAGTGGTGGCGAGGCGGGGCGAGGCGAGGCAGGCATCTTTAAGGTAACCCTCCCTCACTCCTCCCTTAGCCTGTCAAGTTAACACAATCCTAACACCTTCACACTCAAAATCTGACACTAACAAACTTAACTACTTGATAAAATCCTTACCACACAAAATGTTTGCCTCCCATGACATAGTCTCCTCTTCGTTCGCTTCAAATAAAAAAATTACCTATATTCATGAGGGAGCGCTAAATTCATAGCAGTTATACAGCGAGTGTGGACTGGGAGGCAGTTTGATTCTAGGAAGGGCATAGTAGCTACAATTCCTTAAATTAAGAGGCGTCTCCTAGCATCAAGACATACCCTCTTAACCAATGTCAAATAATTTTAATAATGAAAGTAATCATGCATATAGATATACAAGGGTCAATTGTGAATTTTCCTATAATAAATATAATAACTTTCCTTACAAGTTTTCCCCTCCTCTCATGCAACTATTTCCATTCTCAAAATCATTTTCCTCTGCCAGATTCCCCGGGTTCAAACTCCAACCATTTAAACTTCACACTTCATCAGATCACAATACCAGATACAAACAGTTTTCTTACAATCGTTTAACTTTTATTTGGCCACCATCATAAATTATATTTTTGTAAAATAATTTCACCTTGCTGAAATTAAATACGATTATGTTGGCCCACCAAAGAATGTTCGTTTAGGAACTGGACCTGAGCTTCCTTATCGTCCAATCTTCCATCTGTGTCCTTAATCCAATTAAACATTCCACTCTCAGGCATTCTTTCCTTGTCTTAGGAATCTCTACCATCCCGATCTCAAATCCGAATGTTAGCAAATCTTCCACAATGAATGAAAATATTTTTTTTTTAATCTTGAGATCACATTTTTACCTTATGATCACATAATTTATTCCAAATTACATTTCATAATACCTCGGAGGGCAGTATCAATCAATATAGAAAGCATGCGACATGTTCTCCATTAACCACACTTGAACAAGTACTCTAACAAATGTACTTGACCTTAACGTTTGGCAACCCGAAAAGACTTTTCAAAACTGAACCCTAAACATGGGTTCAACGAGGCTAGGGCAGCTCTAGCTGCTAGTGTTGCTACCAAACCTATTATTACACCGCTGAAGTTATTCAAGTTACGACAGAGAACCCGTACTCTCCCCCTGATCTTATGTTCGGATAATCTTGTTAATATAAAATCAAACGCACGAATAAATATAAAATTAAAATCGAAGTTAAATCGCTAAGTAAATATGGGAAGCAATCATGGTCCATAGCAACACAAGACAACACACCACCTTTATAAGAGTCTCTCATGCAAGGCGCTCGTCACGAAAATTATTGTAATATGTACTAGTTTTCCTTGGTCCCTGACCCTAAAACACACACACACACGTACGTACGTTTAAAACATATAAATATATATATATATATATATATATATATATATATATATATATATATATATATATATATATATATATATATATATATAACTACACACACGTGCATATAGAAATCAAAACATGAATATAATATGAGAGACTAATAGACTTGGATACACAAGATTATTATTATAATCAAGGGGGAAGCGCTAAATCCATAGGATTATACAGCGCCTGTGGGGGGATGTGGAAGGTATTCAGGCTTAATTCAGGGAACTGGAGCACAGATCCAATTCCCTGAATCAAGAGCCCCTCACCAGCGTCAAGGAGCCTTCCTTGAGGGGTGGATACACCAGAGAGACAGTTCTGGTGCGTAATATTGGCCACACAAACACTGTTCTTGACCATGGAAGAGAATTTAAAATATGTGAAGTAATTCTGAAGACGCGTCGTCAGCGGGATTTTAAAAGAATGTTTCCTGCTGGCAGCACAACATTGTAGCCCTGTGGTGCACCTCCAATCATTGTGTACAAGTACTTAAGTAGGAAGAATGTAACTCGTGAAGTCAAGCCAGCAGTTACTGTTATATTTGAAAGTTTTTTTTTTTATAGCATGTTTTGATATCAACGTAGTCCGCTGCATAGATGTTATGTTAGCATGTGATATAACACTGCCTTCATCAACGACAGAACTTGATATTATGTGAAATAATTACCGTACTGCACCAGAAGACTGACTGACCAGGCTACGGACTCAGTGGTAATCAGGTTTGAGCCAAGAAAGGTGAGGGTAGTTCCAATTATCGCTTCAAGATCCCTTTACCGACTCTAAGGTAAGACACTCTTGATCCAGGGAAAATGAACTATTTTCCTTTTAGATTGAAAATGATTGTTTCCCAGTCTGAAAACGCTTTATGACCCTTACGGATTTACCGCTTCCCCTTTATAATAATAATAATTATCATTATTATAATTACAATTCAATAATGATAAAATAATAATTATAATAATAATATAATAACAATAATAATAATAATAATAATAATAATAAATGAGTCTTTAAATTTGAATTATAATCTTTCATGATCAGAATATCTAGAACGACGAAGAAACAATGACGTGATAATTGACCTTACTGAGGGAGAAACACATTTTATCGCATATTTTAAACTGCCACGAGCTCAGGGCGTGTGCACAAAACCTGCCGGCCAGAGTTGAGGCAACAAAACAAACGCCAGTCAAGAGGGAATAGATTTTTAACGTGATGGAAGCCTCGCCCACTGCCCAAATAGTTCCAAAATTTGTGTACTTTGGCCTTAATGACCTTCGTGTAGTAGACAGGTTTTAAACTCGTTGAGCCATCTAACCTGACCTTCCTAGAATTTCTAGCCAAGCTGTCATTACTAAATGTTCCTACCAGGTTAACAAATATTATTGATAGGACCATAATAGAATATACCCATCAGGGGTGAGCATCCTTCACTGTACATATATAAGGGTGTGTATCCCTCATTGTACATTATTACTAAATAACACACGCAAAGGAGTCTTGAGAAGCTTACGACGATGTTTCTGTGCTACCTGTACTATATGCAAACTCATACTAACACAAAAAGATGGTAGGTATAATATCTGTCAGGAAACAGGACAAGTGTTTCCTGATGCGGGTCCTAGTCTTATGACGAACCGCAGCTGGAGCTTTTGGTCATCTGACCAGGGCCTTCCGCTGGCTTACCAGTCCACCCCATTCAAAACTATGGTTATGATTATAACCATTTCATCATATAAGACAACAGAGAGAGGAAGTCAGTATATATAGGCGAGGGGAACGGGGACGGGACCAAGAGAGGAGGGAGAAAAAGTAGTGGTGGTAGTGGTAAGGCTGGAAGTGGAGGTAGTAGATGTCTCTGGCGTCTACTCTATGTATTTCATACTCCTCTTGTCCTCTCCAGTATTTTGGAGAGACTGGCCGCTCTCCTTCTAGGCTTGCGGACACCATTAAGGCTCTTTTCTGTCATGCTAGAGATCATAGACATCCTATTCACCAGTCCTCTGCTAACATTGTCTACCTTACTTCTAGCCTTCACAGTCGCCGTCTTGTTAAAGACTTCCTCATACGCAACTTTCTTGTGTAAATCTTAGTCTAAGCTTTGTCTCTGTAGATGCCTTCCTTTCTCATTTCATAGTCAAATGCTTCAGACTTCAAAACACTCGTGACCTGACCTGATCCTTTCTCCTCCTTTCCTTTTTTTTCATTTTTCTTTGTTGTCCTTCTGCCTAGTGTGTTCCGTCCTTAGTTTCCCCCCTCCCCCCCTGTGTTTTTGGTCCTACCCCTACTGAGCACTTAGCTCTCCCTTTTCTTGTCCTTAGACTGTCCCCACTTCTATTACTACTATTACTACATATACTACTCCATTTCAACTACTATTGCTAGTACCATTACTATTTCCTACCTTCACCCTTCACTCCCTTTTCTCGTGCCATTAAACTAATCTCCCTACTTTTTACTACCACCGTTACTTCTACTACTACTTCCACTACCAGCCTTACCACTACCACTACTACTTTTTACTACCACCGTTACTTCTACTACTACTTCCACTACCAGCCTTACCACTACCACTACTACTTTTTACTACCACCGTTACTTCTACTACTACTTCCACTACCACTACTACTTTTTCTTCCTCACTTGGTCCCGTCCCTGACCTCTTCGCCTATACATATACTGGCTCCCTCTCTTTTGTGTTAGTGTGACTTTATAAATGGTCCAAATCGGACCGAAACGTCGTAGTGTCTCTCCTATGTGGCGGTTATCTGTGTATTGTTCCAGTCACGGTATTGTGCCTTTTTGCTCTAAATGTGCATACACCGGTGTTTATCCTACTGTATAAACACCGAGGTATCTGTCCCTCAGTGTATACACACTGAGAATTTACTGCACACCCTATTTTAAGAATTAAATTATTCTTGAATTTCAGGGCACAGGGGAATTACAACCTCGCGTTCACAATAGGCTGAGAACCTAACAAACTAGCTAACTTTTGAAGTTAGGTGGCTGGGGGGGAGTACGTGAGACCTGGTCACACACAGAGTGACCCGACATGAGGTGACCTAACACAAGTTAGCCCACATAAGGT
>NC_091309.1:4086927-4096927 GCF_038502225.1 Cherax quadricarinatus | reverse complement strand
ATCCTACGGGTTTAGCGCTTCACCTTAATTATAATAATAATAATAATTTACTCTGGCTAGTCTCAGTGTGCCTATCATTGTTATTTCATATATATTATCGTTTAATTATTATTATCGCTATGTATTTTATTTTCTTAATTTACACTAGAAGTGTAATGTTACTCAACACTTTAAACATATTCCAAACGTTGACACTTGTTTGGTCAGCTTGATACTGTCATCGACACTTGTTTGGTCAGCTTGATACTGTCATCGACACTTGTTTGGTCAGCTTGATACTGTCATCGACACTTGTTTGGTCAGCTTGATACTGTCATCTACACTTGTTTGGTCAACTTGATACTGTCATCGACACTTCTTTGGTCAGCTTGATACTGTCATCAACACTTGTTTGGTCAACTTGATACTGTCATCGACACTTGTTTGGTCAGCTTGATACTGTCATCAACACTTGTTTGGTCAGCTTGATACTGTCATCGACACTTATTTGGTCAGCTTGATACTGTCATCAACACTTGTTTGGTCAGCTTGATACTGTCATCGACACTTGTTTGGTCAACTTGATACTGTCATCGACACTTGTTTGGTCAGCTTGATACTGTCATCGACACTTGTTTGGTCAGCTTGATACTGTCATCAACACTTGTTTGGTCAGCTTGATACTGTCATCGACACTTGTTTGGTCAGCTTGATACTGTCATCAACACTTGTTTGGTCAGCTTGATACTGTCATCGACACTTGTTTGGTCAGCTTGATACTGTCATCAACACTTGTTTGGTCAGCTTGATACTGTCATCGACACTTGTTTGGTCAGCTTGATACTGTCATCAACACTTGTTTGGTCAGCTTGATACTGTCATCGACACTTGTTTGGTCAGCTTGATACTGTCATCAACACTTGTTTGGTCAGCTTGATACTGTCATCGACACTTGTTTGGTCAACTTGATACTGTCATCAACACTTGTTTGGTCAGCTTGATACTGTCATCGACACTTGTTTGGTCAGCTTGATACTGTCATCAACACTTGTTTGGTCAACTTGATACTGTCATCGACACTTGTTTGGTCAGCTTCATACTGTCATCAACACTTGTTTGGTCAACTTGATACTGTCATCGACACTTGTTTGGTCAGCTTGATACTGTCATCAACACTTGTTTGGTCAGCTTGATACTGTCATCAACACTTGTTTGGTCAGCTTGATACTGTCATCGACACTTGTTTGGTCAGCTTGATACTGTCATCAACACTTGTTTGGTCAGCTTGATACTGTCATCAACACTTGTTTGGTCAACTTGATACTGTCATCGACACTTCTTTGGTCAGCTTGATACTGTCATCAACACTTGTTTGGTCAGCTTGATACTGTCATCAAGACTTGTTTGGTCAGCTTGATACTGTCATCAACACTTGTTTGGTCAGCTTGATACTGTCATCAACACTTGTTTGGTCAGCTTGATACTGTCATCAACACTCGTTTGGTCAACTTGATACTGTCATCGACACTTGTTTGGTCAGCTTGATACTGTCATCAACACTTGTTTGGTCAGCTTGATACTGTCATCAAGACTTGTTTGGTCAGCTTGATACTGTCATCAACACTTGTTTGGTCAACTTGATACTGTCATCGACACTTGTTTGGTCAGCTTGATACTGTTATCAACACTTGTTTGGTCAGCTTGATACTGTCATCAACACTTGTTTGGTCAGCTTGATACTGTCATCAACACTTGTTTGGTCAGCTTGATACTGTCATCGACACTTGTTTGGTCAGCTTGATACTGTCATCGACACTTGTTTGGTCAGCTTGATACTGTCATCAACACTTATTTGGTCAGCTTGATAATGTCATCAACACTTGTTTGGTCAGCTTGATACTGTCATCAACACTTGTTTGGTCAACTTGATACTGTCATCGACACTTGTTTGGTCAGCTTCATACTGTCATCAACACTTGTTTGGTCAACTTGATACTGTCATCGACACTTGTTTGGTCAGCTTGATACTGTCATCAACACTTGTTTGGTCAGCTTGATACTGTCATCAACACTTGTTTGGTCAGCTTGATACTGTCATCGACACTTGTTTGGTCAGCTTGATACTGTCATCAACACTTGTTTGGTCAGCTTGATACTGTCATCAACACTTGTTTGGTCAACTTGATACTGTCATCGACACTTCTTTGGTCAGCTTGATACTGTCATCAACACTTGTTTGGTCAGCTTGATACTGTCATCAAGACTTGTTTGGTCAGCTTGATACTGTCATCAACACTTGTTTGGTCAGCTTGATACTGTCATCAACACTTGTTTGGTCAGCTTGATACTGTCATCAACACTTGTTTGGTCAGCTTGATACTGTCATCGACACTTGTTTGGTCAGCTTGATACTGTCATCGACACTTGTTTGGTCAGCTTGATACTGTCATCGACACTTGTTTGGTCAGCTTGATACTGTCATCGACACTTGTTTGGTCAGCTTGATACTGTCATCGACACTTGTTTGGTCAGCTTGATACTGTCATCAACACTTGTTTGGTCAGCTTGATACTGTCATCAACACGTGTTTGGTCAGCTTGATACTGTCATCGACACTTGTTTGGTCAGCTTGATACTGTCATCAACACTTGTTTGGTCAACTTGATACTGTCATCGACACTTCTTTGGTCAGCTTGATACTGTCATCAACACTTGTTTGGTCAGCTTGATACTGTCATCAAGACTTGTTTGGTCAGCTTGATACTGTCATCAACACTTGTTTGGTCAGCTTGATACTGTCATCAACACTTGTTTGGTCAGCTTGATACTGTCATCAACACTTGTTTGGTCAGCTTGATACTGTCATCGACACTTGTTTGGTCAGCTTGATACTGTCATCGACACTTGTTTGGTCAGCTTGATACTGTCATCGACACTTGTTTGGTCAGCTTGATACTGTCATCGACACTTGTTTGGTCAGCTTGATACTGTCATCGACACTTGTTTGGTCAGCTTGATACTGTCATCAACACTTGTTTGGTCAGCTTGATACTGTCATCAACACGTGTTTGGTCAGCTTGATACTGTCATCGACACTTGTTTGGTCAGCTTGATACTGTCATCGACACTTGTTTGGTCAGCTTGATACTGTCATCGACACTTGTTTGGTCAGCTTGATACTGTCATCGACACTTGTTTGGTCAGCTTGATACTGTCATCAACACTTGTTTGGTCAACTTGATACTGTCATCAACACTTAACTCATATCACAAAAATCATAATTAGAATCACGTAAAATTGTTTAAGGTCGAGTTTTCACATTAGACAATCGTGAGTCATACTTCGTTCCGTGTCATCAGCGAAGTGTCAGGAAATTTAGACGAAAGAGGAAATATCCCCACCACTGGTGCCGAACGAAATGCTGGGTACTTGGTCAAGCAAGCACCGTGTGCGGAGAGTGACACACTATGGGGAGAGTGGCACCATTTAGAGAGCGCCATCTTGTGGGGGGAGCGGCACTCCTTCCAGAGAAAAGATTCTTACCCTCAGGCAAAAGCCCCTCAAACCTCCCCACCGTGTTCATGTGTTCTAGCGACGGGGAAAGGATTATAATTTTGGTACAAGGTTCTTGACGCAAGAAACTGGACTTACCCCTTCTTCAGGTCAAACCTCACTACCCCAACCTTTGTCATTCCCCTGACACTGTATCACCCCTACGGTATTAGCGTTTCCCATGACTATAATAGCGAGAAGATTTTCGAAAGAGAAGGAAGAGAAAGAGGAAGAGGTAAAACAGGAAGAGGGAGGTAGAAAAGAGGAGGTGGGAGGGGAAAGAAGAATGAAATAAGTTGTATATCAAGAAAACTAAGATGATGAGATTAAGAGACAAAGATTAAGAAAAACAACAGAATATCTCCCAGAACTTAATGGAATAAAGTGAACCAAACAACAGCACCTCTCTCTCTCTCTCTCTCTCTCCCTAACACTTAAAACCAATTGTTCCTGTTAATATTGCACATGGTAGGAGCAGCTATCATGTTCCAGCTCACTTCAAAGCCTGGTCCTAGCAATATCTGTATTATATTGTATATTTAGAGGCCTAGATAACATAGACGAGAAGAGATAGTTGAGAGAGGGAGCCAGGAGACACAAATGGCAGTTCCTGAGGCAGAAGAACAATAAGACCTTTCTGTTTCAGCTTTGTTAGTGGAGCGCACTAGACCAATGGGGTGGTGGAGGCAAATACCAGACACAGCTTCAAGAGTAGGTATGGTAAGGACCAAGAGGTCAGAAATAAGTAAAGGTGGTGGGAGACTAACTGAGGCAGGACCAGAAGCTATAAATCTATCCCATGCAAACACAGCTAGGTGAGTGTAGGCACGCACGCAAACTCTCTCTCTCTCTTTCTCTTTCAAACACAAACACACACACACACACACACACACACACACACACACACACACACACATAGAGTGATTCAGGCAGAGATAACAATAGCAGTCAGGTGCCATTAACCACGAGATCCCGCTAAACAATAGAACCACCAGGAAGACGAAGTGGAGGAGGAAGGAACAGGAGAAGAAATGAAACAAGAAGACAAAACAGAAGAGGGGAAGAAGAGGAGAAAGATGGAGAAGACAACTAGACTACGCGGAGAATATTTCTGTTTGAAGGTGCCACCCTGGAGTGGGAAGAGTGCCAAATTGACCACACCTGTGCGAGCACAATTATGGCTATACTTTTATGATAAAACATGATGCTGGCTAATATTTGATGACACAGTATCCAGGCGGCCGTGAGTCGTTGTACAAGGCTGTGTTACGAGTACAACGTTGCAGGTACAGCTACTGTATAATAAACACATCTGTCAAGGCACCTTTGCACCAGCAAGTGTATTTTAGTGGTACCCTTGCAACAAGCAGGTGTGGAGTGGTATCCTTGTAACAAGGTGTGGAGTGGTACCCTTGCAACAAGCAGGTGTGGAGTGGTACCCTTGCAACAAGCAGGTGTGGAGTGGTACCCTTGCAACAAGCAGGTGTGGAGTGGTACCCTTGCAACAAGCAGGTGTGGAGTGGTACCCTTGCAACAAGCAGGTGTGGAGTGGTACCCTTGCAACAAGCAGGTGTGGAGTGGTACCCTTGCAACAAGCAGGTGTGGAGTGGTACCCTTGCAACAAGCAGGTGTGGAGTGGTACCCTTGCAACAAGCAGGTGTGGAGTGGTACCCTTGCAACAAGCAGGTGTGGAGTGGTACCCTTGCAACAAGCAGGTGTAGAGTGGTACTCTTGTAACACACAGACACTGAAACACATGTTTAGTAAACAATAATGTCAGCTTGTCTCTCAGCCAATTTGTCTCAAATTCTTGGCAATCTCTGTATGTATTTTGTGTGTGAATTCTTTGAATTTTGTCTGTGTTCTCTCTGTATGAGTTTCTCTCTCTTGCACACACACACACACAGGCGGGGCCAGGAGCTGTGAATCGACCCCTGTAACCACAACTAGGTGAGTACACACACACACACACACACATCCAAGTGTCTACCAAGAAGTTCCTCTGACAACTGTTAACTAACACACTGTCTCCTGCTCATGAAGCAGGGAGTGGACCTTGTAGCGACCATCGAAGAGGCGGGACCAGGAGCTGTGACTCGATCCCTGCAACCACAAATAGGTGAGTGCACACACACACACACACACACACACACACACACACACACACACACACACACACACACACAATATAAAACGTGGATATCTAACCCTTCAGTGGACTACAGTTCTGACTATTATTATTGAATTACAGGATCAGAGGCGGACACCACACTAGACATATGTCCGCAAGCATAGTTTTTTTAGTATGGGTATGTTGAGCTCTACTTCTTGGCTCTTAGGCATCTCACGTGAAACTGTAGCTACATCTTAACAGTCTTCACATAGCGAAAATTATGGGGACCCACAGCTTCGGAAATTATGGGGACCCACAGCTTCGGAAATTATGGGGACCCACAGCTTCGGAAATTATTGGGACCCACAGCTTCGGAAATTATGGGGACCCACAGCTTCGGAAATTATGGGGACCCACAGCTTCGGAAATTATGGGGACCCACAGCTTCGGAAATTATGGGGACCCACAGCTTCGGAAATTATGGGGACCCACAGCTTCGAAAAATTAAAGAAAAAGGCTTCGAGGAAAAAATATCTGGATTTCTCCTTGAAGCCATATTTGAATATTGTATTTCTACCAAACCATCTTTTATAAATATACAAATATGCATATCTGATTATGTAATACGGTACACAAAGCTTAATGGATACACTGATGGTATAAGATGTTGGTATATACAATTCACAAGGTTAGGGAGATACATTATACACACATATGTCTTTTTCATAAGTTACATTACAAAGACAGTATCTCTCATCCAGATGCTCGGGAGTGGGACGCCTACCCAGAATAGAGCAAGCAGACGTCACAGTATCTCTCATCCAGATGCTCGGGAGTGGGACGCCTACCCAGAATAGAGCAAGCAGACGTCACAGTATCTCTCATCCAGATGCTCGGGAGTGGGACGCCTACCCAGAATAGAGCAAGCAGACGTCACAGTATCTCTCATCCAGATGTTCGGGAGTGGGACGCCTACCCAGGATACAGCAACCAGATGTTACGTTCCTCTCAGCTTTACGTATCTTCAAGAAATATCCTTTAGTATACATGTGATATTTACCTAATTGTCTTGTGTTGACGACAGTCACTGATGATGAGATCCTTCTTGCAGTGCTGGTCTTCACATAACAGTTATCAAAGTCTGGTTTAACATCTTTTAAATTAGTCACCTCTATCAACGACCTTCAGACAGTCCAGGAGGATGTGATTCACCCATGTTTTTATTTCTTGTCATCCCTCTAATCATTATAGCAAACCCTCTTATGACATAGTTATTAAGAATCTAAACAAAAGTGTAATTAGTAAAAGCTAGACCCTCCTTGCAGGTCATGACCTGAGAACATGGAAGATAGGAGAAGCAGGGACCGAGTGAAGTAGAGGATGAAGTGAACTTATCAAGAACTGCCACAAGTAATTAAAACACAACACATTATAATGTCCACTAAAGCAAAACTTTTTAAGAAAGTCCGTGAGAGTGTAAGATGCTTCCGGGAGACTGATCTTGAAGGTGAGGGAGGCAGAGGTGACCCTCTTGTAACCGGCCTCACTGTCGTTGTGTAGTACACACTGCCTCTCTCTTGCTTAACCGGTCTCAGTGTGCAATATGGACTTTTCCCCTCACTTGACCGGCCTCGAGCAGATTAGAGCAAATATGATATACACAAAACAAGTTTGGGCAGCATTGAAAACGAGTTGGGCAAATATTTTTGTTACTGGATTTGGGTCTGAGAAGAACTTGCCTAGTAAGGGCCAATAGACCTGCTGCAGTGTTCCTCCTTATGCTCTTATGTTACCTATTTGTTTCCCGATATTACCCCCTCAAGGAAGGTTCCTTGATGTTGGTGAGGGGCTCTTGATTTAGGGAATTGGATCTGTGCTCCAGTTCCCCAAATTAAGCCTGAATGCCTTCCACATCCCCCCCCTCCCAGGCGCTGTATAATCCTCCGGGTTTAGCGCTTCCCCCTTGATTGTAATAAATAATAATCTCGATATTACCACTCTTCCTCAGGAACTTACTTTATAAGATTAGTTCCTACGACATGAGAGCGAAAATATTCTTAATATTAAAATTATAATTGACAAAGATAAAATGAGTTCTTTGGATTAATCAAGAAAATAACTCAAATTAAACATCGGTCATTACATATGTATATCTTATTTAATTAATCAAACAAAGTAGATAATCATATGAATATTAATTAGAAAGAAATATGGACTAAGACGCTTACAAAATATTTTGCAAAGAGCTGCATTTGAAATACTGAGTAGATCCGACACGCAGCGAGCTGGAGGCTAGACTGGGAGCAGCGCTGGGAGCAGGACTAGGCTGGAGGCTAGACTGTGAGCAGCGCTGGGAGCAGGACTAGGCTGGAGGCTAGACTGGGAGCAGGACTAGGCTGGAGGCTAGACTGGGAGCAGCGCTGGGAGCAGGACTAGGCTGGAGGCTAGACTGGGAGCAGGACTAGGCTGGAGGCTAGACTGGGGGCAGCGCTGGGAGCAGGACTAGGCTGGAGGCTAGACTGGGGGCAGCGCTGGGAGCAGGACTAGGCTGGAGGCTAGACTGGGAGCAGCGCTGGGAGCAGGACTAGGCTGGAGGCTAGACTGTGAGCAGCGCTGGGAGCAGGACTAGGCTGGAGGCTAGACTGGGAGCAGCGCTGGGAGCAGGACTAGGCTGGAGGCTAGACTGGGAGCAGCGCGGGGAGCAGGACTAGGCTGGAGGCTAGACTGGGAGCAGGATTAGGCTGGAGGCTAGACTGGGGCAGCGCTGGGAGCAGGACTAGGCTGGAGGCTAGACTGGGAGCAGGACTAGGCTGGAGGCTAGACTGGGAGCAGGACTAGGCTGGAGGCTAGACTGGGGGCAGCGCTGGGAGCAGGACTAGGCTGGAGGCTAGACTGGGAGCAGGACTAGGCTGGAGGCTAGACTGGGAGCAGGACTAGGCTGGAGGCTAGACTGGGGGCAGCGCTGGGAGCAGGACTAGGCTGGAGGCTAGACTGGGAGCAGGATTAGGCTGGAGGCTAGACTGGGGGCAGCACTGGGAGCAGGACTAGGCTGGAGGCTAGACTGGGAGCAGGATTAGGCTGGAGGCTAGACTGGGGCAGCGCTGGGAGCAGGACTAGGCTGGAGGCTAGACGGGCAGCGCTGGGAGCAGGATTAGGCTGGAGGCTAGACTGGGAGCAGGACTAGGCTGGAGGCTAGACTGGGGCAGCGCTGGGAGCATTACTAGGCTGGAGGCTAGACTGGGGCAGCGCTGGGAGCAGGACTAGGCTGGAGGCTAGACTGGGAGCAGGATTAGGCTGGAGGCTAGACTGGGGCAGCGCTGGGAGCAGGATTAGGCTGGAGGCTAGACTGGGGCAGCGCTGGGAGCAGGATTAGGCTGGAGGCTAGACTGGGAGCAGCGCGGGGAGCAGGACTAGGCTGGAGGCTAGACTGGGAGCAGGATTAGGCTGGAGGCTAGACTGGGGCAGCGCTGGGAGCAGGACTAGGCTGGAGGCTAGACTGGGAGCAGGGCTAGGCTGGAGGCTAGACTGGGGGCAGCGCTGGGAGCAGGACTAGGCTGGAGGCTAGACTGGGAGCAGGACTAGGCTGGAGGCTAGACTGGGAGCAGCGCTGGGAGCAGGACTAGGCTGGAGGCTAGACTGGGAGCAGGGCTAGGCTGGAGGCTAGACTGGGAGCAGGGCTAGGCTGGAGGCTAGACTGGGGGCAGCGCTGGGAGCAGGACTAGGCTGGAGGCTAGACTGGGAGCAGGACTAGGCTGGAGGCTAGACTGGGAGCAGGACTAGGCTGGAGGCTAGACTGGGGGCAGCGCTGGGAGCAGGACTAGGCTGGAGGCTAGACTGGGAGCAGGACTAGGCTGGAGGCTAGACTGGGAGCAGGACTAGGCTGGAGGCTAGACTGGGGGCAGCGCTGGGAGCAGGACTAGGCTGGAGGCTAGACTGGGAGCAGCGCTGGGAGCAGGACTAGGCTGGAGGCTAGACTGGGAGCAGCGCTGGGAGCAGGACTAGGCTGGAGGCTAGACTGGGAGCAGCGCTGGGAGCAGGACTAAGCTGGAGGCTAGACTGGGAGCAGCGCTGGGAGCAGGACTAGGCTGAAGGCTAGACTGGGAGCAGCGCTGGGAGCAGGACTAGGCTGGAGGCTAGACTGGGAGCAGCGCTGGGAGCAGGACTAGGCTGGAGGCTAGACTGGGAGCAGCGCTGGGAGCAGGACTAGGCTGGAGGCTAGACTGGGAGCAGCGCTGGGAGCAGGACTAGGCTGGAGGCTAGACTGGGAGCAGCGCTGGGAGCAGGACTAGGCTGGAGGCTAGACTGGGAGCAGCGCTGGGAGCAGGACTAGGCTGGAGGCTAGACTGGGAGCAGGAC
>NC_091309.1:4076927-4081927 GCF_038502225.1 Cherax quadricarinatus | reverse complement strand
ATTGTCTGCAGGAGTCCTCAGTGACTGTCTGCAGGAGTCCTCATAGATTGTCTGCAGGAGTCCTCAGTGACTGTCTGCAGGAGTCCTCAGTGACTGTCTGCAGGAGTCCTCAGTGACTGTCTGCAGGAGTCCTCAGTGACTGTCTGCAGGAGTCCTCAGTAGACTGTCTGCAGGAGTCCTCAGTGACTGTCTGCAGAAGTCCTCAGTGACTGTCTACAGGAGTCCTCAGTGACTGTCTGCAGGAGTCCTCAGTGACTGTCTGCAGGAGTCCTCAGTGACTGTCTGCAGGAGTCCTCAGTGACTGTCTGCAGGAGTCAGTGACTGTCTACAGGAGTCCTCAGTGATTGTCTGGAGTCAGTGACTGTCTGCAGGAGTCAGTGACTGTCTGCAGGAGTCCTCAGTGACTGCAGGAGTGTGATTGTCTGCAGGAGTCCTCAGTGACTGTCTGCAGGAGTCTGCAGGAGTCCTCAGTAATTGTCTGCAGGAGTCCTCAGTGACTGTCTGCAGGAGTCCTCATAGACTGTCTGCAGGGGTCCTCAGTGACTTTCTGCAGGAGTCCTCAGTGACTGTCTACAGGAGTCCTCAGTGACTGTCTGCAGGAGTCTTCAGTGACTGTCTGCAGGAGTCCTCAGTGACTGTCTGCAGGAGTCCTCAGTGACTGCAGGAGTCCTCAGTGACTGTCTGCAGGAGTCCTCAGTGACTGTCTGCAGGAGTCCTCAGTGACTGTCTACAGGAGTCCTCAGTGACTGTCTGCAGGAGTCCTCAGTGACTGCAGGAGTCCTCAGTGACTGTCTGCAGGAGTCCTCAGTGACTGTCTGCAGGAGTCCTCAGTAATTGTCTGCAGGAGTCCTCAGTGACTGTCTGCAGGAGTCCTCATAGATTGTCTGCAGGAGTCCTCAGTGACTGTCTGCAGGAGTCCTCAGTGACTGTCTGCAGGAGTCCTCAGTGACTGTCTGCAGGAGTCCTCAGTGACTGTCTGCAGGAGTCCTCAGTGACTGTCTGCAGGAGTCCTCAGTGACTGTCTGCAGGAGTCCTCAGTGACTGTCTACAGGAGTCCTCAGTGACTGTCTGCAGGAGTCCTCAGTGACTGTCTGCAGGAGTCCTCAGTGACTGTCTGCAGGAGTCCTCAGTGACTGCAGGAGTCCTCAGTGATTGTCTGCAGGAGTCCTCAGTGACTGTCTGCAGGAGTCCTCAGTGATTGTATGCAGGAGTCCTCTGATTTTCTGCAGGAGTCCTCAGTAATTGTCTGCAGGAGTCCTCAGTGACTGTCTGCAGGAGTCCTCATAGACTGTCTGCAGGAGTCCTCAGTGACTTTCTGCAGGAGTCCTCAGTGACTGTCTACAGGAGTCCTCAGTGACTGTCTGCAGGAGTCTTCAGTGACTGTCTGCAGGAGTCCTCAGTGACTGGCTGCAGGAGTCCTCAGTGACTGTCTACAGGAGTCCTCAGTGACTGTCTACAGGAGTCCTCAGTGACTGTCTGCAGGAGTCCTCAGTGACTGTCTGCAGGAGTCCTCAGTGACTGTCTGCAGGAGTCCTCAGTGACTGCAGGAGTCCTCAGTGATTGTCTGCAGGAGTCCTCAGTGACTGTCTGCAGGAGTCCTCAGTGATTGTATGCAGGAGTCCTCTGATTTTCTGCAGGAGTCCTCAGTAATTGTCTGCAGGAGTCCTCAGTGACTGTCTGCAGGAGTCCTCATAGACTGTCTGCAGGAGTCCTCAGTGACTTTCTGCAGGAGTCCTCAGTGACTGTCTACAGGAGTCCTCAGTGACTGCAGGAGTCCTCAGTGACTGTCTGCAGGAGTCCTCAGTAATTGTCTGCAGGAGTCCTCAGTGACTGTCTGCAGGAGTCCTCATAGATTGTCTGCAGGAGTCCTCAGTGACTGTCTGCAGGAGTCCTCAGTGACTGTCTGCAGGAGTCTCAGTGACTGTCTGCAGGAGTCCTCAGTGACTGTCAGGAGTCCTCAGTGACTGTCTGCAGGAGTCCTCAGTGACTGTCTACAGGAGTCTGTCTGCAGTGTGACTGTCTGCAGGAGTCCTCAGTGAGTGTCTGCAGGAGTCCTCAGTGACTGCAGGAGTCCTCAGTGATTGTCTGCAGGAGTCCTCAGTGACTGTCTGCAGGAGTCCTCAGTGATTGTATGCAGGAGTGATTTTCTGCAGGAGTCCTCAGTAATTGTCTGCAGGAGTCCTCAGTGACTGCTGCAGGAGTCCTCAGTGATTGTATGCAGGAGTCCTCTGATTTTCTGCAGGAGTCCTCAGTAATTGTCTGCAGGAGTCCTCAGTGACTGTCTGCAGGAGTCCTCATAGACTGTCTGCAGGAGTCCTCAGTGACTTTCTGCAGGAGTCCTCAGTGACTGTCTACAGGAGTCCTCAGTGACTGCAGGAGTCCTCAGTGACTGTCTGCAGGAGTCCTCAGTGACTGGCTGCAGGAGTCCTCAGTGACTGTCTACAGGAGTCCTCAGTGACTGTCTGCAGGAGTCCTCAGTGACTGTCTGCAGGAGTCCTCAGTGACTGTCTGCAGGAGTCCTCAGTGACTGTCTGCAGGAGTCCTCAGTGACTGTCTGCAGGAGTCCTCAGTGACTGTCTGCAGGAGTCCTCAGTGACTGTCTGCAGGAGTCCTCAGTGACTGTCTGCAGGAGTCCTCAGTGACTGTCTGCAGGAGTCCTCAGTGACTGTCTGCAGGAGTCCTCAGTGACTGTCTGCAGGAGTCCTCAGTGACTGTCTGCAGGAGTCCTCAGTGACTGTCTGCAGGAGTCCTCAGTGACTGTCTGCAGAAGTCCTCAGTGACTGTCTGCAGGAGTCCTCAGTGACTGTCTGCAGGAGTCCTCAGTGACTGTCTGCAGGAGTCCTCAGTGACTGTCTGCAGGAGTCCTCAGTGACAGTCTGCAGGAGTCCTCAGTGACTGTCTGCAGGAGTCCTCAGTGACTGTCTGCAGGAGTCCTCAGTGACTGTCTGCAGGAGTCCTCAGTGACTGTCTGCAGAAGTCCTCAGTGACTGTCTGCAGGAGTCCTCAGTGACTGTCTGCAGGAGTCCTCAGTGACTGTCTGCAGGAGTCCTCAGTGACTGTCTGCAGGAGTCCTCAGTGACAGTCTGCAGGAGTCCTCAGTGACTGTCTGCAGGAGTCCTCAGTGACTGTCTGCAGGAGTCCTCAGTGACTGTCTGCAGGAGTCCTCAGTGACTGCAGGAGTCCTCAGTGACTGTCTGCAGTCTCTTATCTAAGTTTCAGTTCCTTATCTACAGGAGCTAACTAAACTTACTATAATCCAGCAGCGGCGGCGGCGGCAGCAGCAGCAGTAGTAGTAGTGTGTTCCCGGGGGCCGCTACCCTCGAGTATGACCCCGGGGGCCGCTACCCTCGAGTGCGGCCCCGGGGGCCGCTACCCTCGAGTATGGCCCCGGGGGCCGCTACCCTCGAGTATGGCCCCGGGGGCCGCTACCCTCGAGTATGGCCCCGGGGGCCGCTACCCTCGAGTATGACCCCGGGGGCCGCTACCCTCGAGTGCGGCCCCGGGGGCCGCTACCCTCGAGTATGGCCCCGGGGGCCGCTACCCTCGAGTATGGCCCCGGGGGCCGCTACCCTCGCCCTGTTTTCTATATGCCACTTCAAAAGCGCTATAATCTGACAGACTATTTTAAGTTCACACATAAATGGAGACGGATGTTAGCATTCTAGGTACAGTGTATCACATACCAGGATAAATGGCACTCTCAACACTCACAAAATTATCTTAGTGCACACTTGTCTCATTCACCGTCTTCCATAGTCTATAAATTAACTTCATCTATCAATTTCCATTTCACATATGTGCTCACAGAATGCAGTTTTTCCAGCCAACTCATTATATATGGATATTAAAATGACGGTAGCTTATGTTTATATTATACTATGATGCCCAGTCATCTCACACAGGATATATACACTGAGGTGTATTTCCCAGTGTTTATATATGCTGAGAGATTACCTGTGTTAGGAGGTATTGACTGGCAGTGACCAGGTTATAAGAATTAATGATCCCTCGTGTGGTAGATAGTGTTTAAACCCAACCAAGTAATCAACAGTCGTGGTTCAGTGTTCACACTATCGTACCGTCAAATGTCTACCTGAGGAATCTGAGGTCTAATACTGTTCACTGAAGTAAACATGATTGATTTGGCTACATAAAGCTTTCAGGTTTAGCGTTTCCATATGAACATAATAATAATAATAGTAATAATACCTACTATACTGAGAACATTTAGGTATCTGGGGTACCTAAACAGAAAGTTCAGAACCTGATATAAAATACCTGGCTGTAATAACCACTTGAATCAACAATATCTGGTGCAGTATTACAGAAGTGTGGGAGCGCCGGGCAGGCAAGGCAGACACACACCTCACTACACTTCATGTACACTTGTTCAACGACACTGTTAAGGTAAGCATGACAGGAAAAAGAGTCTTCTTAAAATTAAAAAATCCACGAATTAAAGATAAGCAGAGTGATAATGGGAAGACAAGACTCGTGGTAAAGTCTACGCTCTCCAGCACTCACGTTTCACTGCTCTACTGAGTATACCTGGAGGTGTTCCGGGGGTCAACGCCCCCGCAGCCCGGGTCATGACCAGGCCTCGTGGTGGATCAGGGCCTGATCAATCAGGCTGTTACTGCTGGACACACGCAAACCGACTTACGAAGCAGAGCCCGGCTGGTCTGGAACTGTCCAGATAGAACACTCAAGAACACGAGGCTCATTAAGGCTGCGTAATATCGTACTATCACCAGTCAACAATACTTCACAATTTTACAAATTTTAGTAGTTAAACTTTCGATATACATACATTCGCAGATATACTCCTCTGTGTATATTTCCTGTATGGACTTAACTAGCCGAATGTGTGAGTTAAGTTCTAGCTCTTGATCCTGCTTAAGTTTTAGCTGAGTGAGGTGATCACTCTCTTTCATCCGCTTCTGGATTATTATATTCTCAAGAAGCGCTAAACCCGAGGATCATTCAGTGTATATCACTCC
>NC_091309.1:4041927-4064427 GCF_038502225.1 Cherax quadricarinatus | reverse complement strand
CTCACTGTGAGTGTTGTTATATCTCTCACTGTGTGTTAAAGTTATATTCTCTCACTGTGAGTGTTGTTATATCTCTCACTGTGTGTTGTTATATCTTCTCATCAAAGAAGATATCTCTCACTGTGAGTGTTGTTATATCTCTCACTGTGAGTGTTGTTATATCTCTCACTGTGTGTTGTTATATCTCTCACTGTGTGTTGTTATATCTCTCACTGTGTGTTGTTATATCTCTCACTGTGTGTTGTTATATCTCTCACTGTGTGTTGTTATATCTCTCACTGTGTGTTGTTATATCTCTCACTGTGTGTTGTTATATCTCTCACTGTGTGTTGTTATATCCTCACTGTGTTGTTGTTATATCTCTCTTACTGTGTATGTTATATTCTCTCACTGTTGTTGTTGTTATATCTTCTCACTGTGTGTTGTTGTTATCTCTCACTGTGTGTTGTTAATATTCTCACTGTGTGTTGTTATATCTCTCACTGTGTGTTGTTATATCTCTCACTGTGTGTTGTTATATCTCTCACTGTGTGTGTTGTTATATCTCTCACTGTGAGTGTTGTTATATCTCTCACTGTGAGTGTTGTTATATCTCTCACTGTGAGTGTTGTTATATCTCTCACTGTGAGTGTTGTTATATCTCTCACTGTGAGTGTTGTTATATCTCTCACTGTGAGTGTTGTTATATCTCTCACTGTGAGTATAAGGTTATTCCCATCAGAGTTGTTGTTATATCTCCTACCTGTGAGTGTTGTTATCTCTCACTGCAGTGTTGTTAAGTATCCTCACTGTGAGTAAGGTTGCTATATCTCTCACTGTTGAGTGTTGTTATCTCTCCCACCAGGAGTGTTGTTATATCTCTCACCGTGTGTTGTTGTTATATCTCTCACTGTGAGTGTTGTTATATCTCTCACTGTGAGTGTTGTTATATCTCTCACTGTGAGTGTTGTTATATCTCTCACTGTGAGTGTTGTTATATCTCTCACTGTGAGTGTTGTTATATCTCTCACTGTGTGTTGTTATATCTCTCACTGTGAGTGTTGTTATATCTCTCACTGTGAGTGTTGTTATATCTCTCACTGTGAGTGTTATATCTCTCACTGTGAGTGTTGTTATATCTCTCACTGTGAGTGTTGTTATATCTCTCACTGTGAGTGTTGTTATATCTCTCACTGTGAGTGTTGTTATATCTCTCACTGTGAGTGTTATATCTCTCACTGTGAGTGTTGTTATATCTCTCACTGTGAGTGTTGTTACTTCACTGTGAGTGTTGTTATATCTCCCACTGTGAGTGTTGTTACACTTCTCACTGTGAGTGTTGTTATCTCTCCTCACTGTGAGTGTTGTTATATCTCCCTACTGTGAGTTGTTGTTATCTCCTCCACTGTGAGTGTTGTTATATCTCTCACTGTGAGTGTTGTTATATCTCTCACTGTGAGTGTTGTTATATCTCTCACTGTGAGTGTTGTTATATCTCTCACTGAGTGTGTTGTTATATCTCTCACTGTGAGTGTTGTTATATCTCTCACTGTGAGTGTTGTTATATCTCTCACTGTGAGTGTTGTTATATCTCTCACTGTGAGTGTTGTTATATCTCTCACTGTGAGTGTTGTTATATCTCACTGTGAGTAAGCATTCTCTCACCGTTGAGTGTTGTTATCTCTCCCAACTGTGTGTTGTTATATCTCTCACCTGAGTGTTGTTATATCTCTCACTGTGAGTGTTGTTATCTCTCACCGTGAGTGTTATATCTCACTGTGAGTGTTGTTATGATTCACTGTGAGTATTATATATCTCCCTCATCTGATATGTTATATCTCCTCACTGTTGAGTTAAGTATCTCTCACTGTGTGTTAACAGTTATATCCTCTCTCACTGTGAGTGCATTATTCTCACTGAGTTACATATATCTCTCACTGTGAGTGCTTGTTATATCTCTCACTGTGAGTGTTATGCATTCTACTGTGAGTGTTGTTATATCTCCTCACTGTGTGTTGTTAGCATATCTCTCACTGGAGTGTTATATCTCTCCACTGTGAGTAAGGTTGTTATCTCTAATGTGATGTTGGTTACCACTCACTGTGAGTGTTGTTGTTATCATCACCGTGAGTGTTGCTTATATCTCCCTCACTGTGAGTGTTGTTATCATCTCCTACTGTGAGTGTTGTTGATCATCTCCTCACTGTGAGTAGTTATCATCTCCCCCTCACTGTGAGTAAGTTATATATCTCTCACTGTGAGTGTTGTTATATCTCTCACTGTGAGTGTTATATCTTCACTGTGAGTGTTAGTTATATCTCTCACTGTGAGTGCTTGTTAGATCTCCTCACTGTGAGTGTTAGTTATATCTCCCTCACTGTGAGTGTTGTTATATCTCCCTCACTGTGAGTGTTGTTATACTCTCACTGTGAGTGTTGTTATATCTCCTCACCGTGAGTGTTATGTTATATCTCCTCACTGTGAGTGTTGTTATATCTTCTCACCTGTGAGTGCATTATCTCCCACTGTGAGGTTACATCCTTCCTACCGTGAGTGTTGTTATCTCTCACTGTGAGGTGTGTATAACTCCCACTGTGAGTGTTGTTGCATATCTCTCACTGTGAGTGTTAGTTATATCTCCTCACTGTGAGTGTTATATATCTCCTCACTGTGAGTGTTGTTGCTATCCTCTCACTGTGAGTGTTGAAGCTATCCTCCCACTGTGAGTGTTGTTATATCTCTCACTGTGAGTGTTGTTATATCTTCCCTACTGTGAGTAAGCAGTTATATCTCTCACTGTGAGTGTTGTTATATCTCCCTCACCGTGAGTGTTATATATCTCTCACTGGTGTGAGTGTTGTTATATCTCTCACTGTGTGTAAGTTGTTATATTCCTCTCACTGTGAGTGTTGTTATATCTCTCAACTGAGTGTTATATCTCTACTGTTGAGTTACATATATCTCTCTCTACTGAGTGTATATCATATCTCCTCACTGTGATAGAAGAGTATCTCCTACTGGGGAGTTGTTGTTATATCTCCTCACTGTGAGTGTTAAGCACAAAGAGCATCTTCCACTGTGAGTGCTTGCTAGTATCTCTCACTGTGAGTGTTGTTATATCATCTCACTGTGGAGTGTTAGTTATATTCTCTCACTGTGAGTGTTAGTTGTTATCTCTCACTGTGAGGTTAAGTTGTTATCTCTTCCACTGTGGTGTTGTTATATCTCTCTACTGTGTGTGTTGTTATATCTCTCTCTCTCGTGAGTGTTATTATATCTCTTACTGTGAGGTTGTTGTTATATCTCTCACTGTGAGTGTTGTTATATTCCTCCCACTGTGTGTGTTGTTATATCTCCTCACTGTGTGTGTTGTTATATCTCTCACTGTGAGGTTGTTGTTATATCTCCTCACCTGTGAGTAAGTTGTTATATCTCCTCACTGTGGTGTGTTAGTTATATCTCTCACTGTGGAGTAAGGTTATATCTCTTCACTGCAAGGAGTAAGCTATATATTCTCACTGGTGGTGTGTTGTTATATCTCTCACTGTGAGTAAGTTGTTATATTCTCTCACTGTGTGTGTTGTTATATTCTCCACTGAGTATGTTATATCTTCCACTGAGTGTTGTTGTTATATCTCTCACTGTGAGTGTTGTTATATCTCTCACTGTGAGTGTTGTTATATCTCTCACTGTGAGTGTTGTTATATCTCTCACTGTGAGTGTTGTTATATCTCTCACTGTGAGTGTTGTTATATCTCTCACTGTGAGTGTTGTTATATCTCTCACTGTGTGTGTTCAAACTCGTTATTGTCTCTCTCCTCGTCAGTACTGTGATGATATCTCTTCACCTTCTGTCTTCTCTGAGTCTTGTTCATAACTTACATTGTCTCTTGTGTCACCTCTCTCTCTCTCTCTCTCTCTCTCTCTCTGCCTACGTAACAGTGTTCCTCTTGTCTCTCTCACTTTCCCTCTGTCTCCTTGTCTCTTTCATTATCACTCTGTCTCATTATCTCTGTCTCCTTCTCTCTCTCACTATCTGTCTCCTTGTCTCTCATTATCACTTTGTCTCCTTGTCTCTCTCCTTCACGCAGTCTCTCTCCCTCACGCACTCTCTTCCTCACGCAGTCTCTCTCCCTCACGCACTCTCTTCCTCATGCAGTCTCTCCTCACGTGCCTCTCTCCCTCATGTACTCTCTCTCCCTCACGCACTGTCTCCCTCACGCACTCTCTCCCTCACGCACTGTCTCCCTCTCGCACTCTCTCTCCCTCACGCACTCTCTCTCCGTCACGCAGTCTCTCCCTCACGTGCTCTCTCTCCCTCACGCAGTCTCTCCCTCATGTACTCTCTCCTCACGCACTGTCTCCCTACGCACTCTCTCACGCACTCTCTCCTCACGCACTGTCCCCCTCCTCACGCACTCTCCTCACGCACTCTCCTCACCTACTCCTCTCTCCTCACGCACTGTCTCCCCTCACGCACTCTCTCCCTCACGCACTGTCTCCCTCACGCACTCTCTCCCTCACGCACTCTCCCTCACGCACTGTCTCCCTCACGCACTCTCTCCCTCACGCACTGTCTCCCTCACGCACTCTCCCTCACCTACTCCGTCTCCCTCACGCACTCTCTCTCCCTCACGCACTCTCTCCCTCACGTGCTCTCTCTCCCTCACGCAGTCTCTCCCTCATGTACTCTCTCTCCCTCACGCACTGTCTCCCTCACGCACTCTCTCCCTCACGCACTCTCTCCCTCACGCACTCTCCCTCACCTACTCTCTCTCCCTCACGCACTCTCCCTCACCTACTCCCTCTCCCTCACGCACTCTCTCTCACGCACTCTCCCTCACGCACTCTCCCTCACGCACTGTCTCCCTCACGCACTCTCTCCCTCACGCACTGTCTCCCTCACGCACTCTCCCTCACCTACTCTCTCTCCCTCACGCACTGTCTCCCTCACGCAGTCTCCCTCACGCACTGTCTCCCTCACGCACTCTCTCCCTCACGCACTGTCTCCCTCACGCACTCTCTCTCACCTACTCTCTCTCCCTCACGCACTCCCTCACCTACTCTCTCTCCCTCACGCACTGTCTCCCTCACGCACTGTCTCCCTCACGCACTGTCTCCCTCACGCACTGTCTCCCTCACGCACTCTCTCCCTCACGCACTCTCCCTCACCTACTCTCTCTCCCTCACGCACTTTTTGTCTCTCTCATTAGCTCCCTCACCGTCTCCATCTCACACTTCCTATTAATTACTCTATTCATCTTCATTACCTCTTCTACTCTCCTTCCTTCTCTCCTCTCCCTCTCCCATAGTTTACTTTTCCTCCCTTTCAATCTCCCTCTTCAATTTCTCTCTCTCCCTTCTCGTCTCCCCTTTCATGCCCGTCTTCCATCTTCCCTGGTTCCCTGTACGCCTTGTTATCGTGGTGCTAGTCTCTCCTTGGCTCACCCCTGCCTGTTCCTGCCTTCCCCTGTCTTCCCCTGCCTTCCCCTGTCTTCCCCTGCCTTCCCCTGTCTTCCCCTGCCTTCCCCTGCCTTCCCCTGCCTTCCCCTGGCGTCTCACGATACATTACAACAGCTCAGCTGCTTCAATACTCCCTATACTGCTCCACACTTTTATTTAAACCTTCAGGTCCTTGTTGTAATCCCAGGCGTTTATCACCTATGGCATTCTCAGCTAAGGTATTTTGTCAGTTAAGGTATTTTGTCAGCTAAGATATTTTGTCAGCTAAGATATTTTGTGAGCTAAGGTATTTTGTCAGCTAAGATATTTTGTCAGCTAAGATATTTTGTGAGCTAAGGTATTTTGTCAGCTAAGATATTTTGTGAGCTAAGGTATTTTGTCAGTTAAGGTATTTTGTCAGCTAAGATATTTTGTCAGCTAAGATATTTTGTGGCCTAAGGTATTTTGTCAGCTAAGATATTTTGTCAGCTAAGATATTTTGTCAGCCAAGATATTTTGTGAGCTAAGATATTTTGTCAGCTAAGATATTTTGTCAGCTAAGATATTTTGTCAGCTAAGATATTTTGTCAGCTAAGATATTTTGTCAGCTAAGATATTTTGTCAGCTAAGATATTTTGTGAGCTAAGATATTTTGTCAGCTAAGATATTTTGTCAGCTAAGATATTTTGTCAGCTAAGATATTTTGTCAGCTAAGATATTTTGTCAGCTAAGATATTTTGTGAGCTAAGGTATTTTGTGAGCTAAGATATTTTGTCAGCTAAGATATTTTGTGAGCTAAGATATTTTGTCAGCTAAGATATTTTGTGAGCTAAGATATTTTGTGAGCTAAGATATTTTGTGAGCTAAGATATTTTGTGAGCTAAGATATTTTGTCAGCTAAGATATTTTGTCAGCTAAGATATTTTGTGAGCTAAGATATTTTGTCAGCTAAGATATTTTGTGAGCTAAGATATTTTGAGCTAAGATATTTTGTCAGCTAAGATATTTTGTCAGCTAAGATATTTTGTGGCCTAAGGTATTTTGTCAGCTAAGATATTTTGTCAGCTAAGATATTTTGTCAGCTAAGATATTTTGTGAGCTAAGATATTTTGTCAGCTAAGATATTTTGTCAGCTAAGATATTTTGTGAGCTAAGATATTTTGTGAGCTAAGATATTTTGTCAGCTAAGATATTTTGTGAGCTAAGATATTTTGTGAGCTAAGATATTTTGTGAGCTAAGATATTTTGTCAGTTAAGATATTTTGTCAGCTAAGGTATTCTGTGAGCTAAGATATTTTGTCAGCTAAGATATTTTGTCAGTTAAGATATTTTGTCAGCTAAGGTATTCTGTGAGTTAAGGTATTCTGTGAGCTAAGGTATTCTGTGAGCTAAGGTATTCTGTGAGCTAAGGTATTCTGTGAGCTAAGGTATTCTGTGAGCTAAGGTATTCTGTGAGCTAAGTTATTCTGTGAGCTAAGGTATTCTGTGAGCTAAGGTATTCTGTGAGCTAAGGTATTCTGTGAGCTAAGGTATTCTGTGAGCTAAGGTATTCTGTGAGCTAAGGTATTCTGTGAGCTAAGGTATTCTGTGAGCTAAGGTATTCTGTGAACTAAGATATTCTGTGAGCTAAGGTATTCTGTGAGCTAAGGTATTCTGTGAGCTAAGGTATTCTGTGAGCTAAGGTATTCTGTGAACTAAGATATTCTGTGAGCTAAGGTATTCTGTGAGCTAAGGTATTCTGTGAGCTAAGGTATTCTGTGAGCTAAGGTATTCTGTGAGCTAAGGTATTCTGTGAACTAAGATATTCTGTGAGCTAAGGTATTCTGTGAGCTAAGGTATTCTGTGAGCTAAGGTATTCTGTGAGCTAAGGTATTCTGTGAGCTAAGGTATTCTGTGAGCTAAGGTATTCTGTGAGCTAAGGTATTCTGTGAGCTAAGGTATTCTGTGAGCTAAGATATTTTGTGCTCTTTGCACTCCAGTGAGTATTGTGAGTGACCCGTTCCTCTCTCTCTCGCCATCCCTTTTAAAAATCCTAACACATTTACGCCGATGTTCCTTCTCTTCCTTCCCTCTCTCTCTTCCCTTCAGCCTCCTACTTCCTCTTCTTCCCCTTCTCCACGCCCTCCTCCTCCTCCTCCTGCTTCCCCTACCACGCCTCACTTTCTCCTCTCCTCTCACCCTCCTCCTCCTCCTCCTGCCTCTCCACCTCCCACAGGACACCTAACTACAGTCACATGTGACACCCAACGAGGCTAGTCGGGTAAGTAACTTAAGAATTATAATGTTCTGCACTCTTTCTAATGAGGCTCGCTCTCGCTCTCGCTCTCTCTCTCTCTCTCTCTCTCGCTCTCTCACCTTGAGTGATATGATTTGACAGTTTTATTATTCAACTCAGAGCCCAGGAGTGGTGTGTGGGCAGCAGTCATGAGATTAGAGTCACATAGACAGCCGCAGAACGAGCCTTAACCTTCCTCTGACTCAGCACGCTATAACAGTAATGTGTTATTCACACACTTATAGTTCCTCTGGTACTTGTTAAAGTTCCTCAGGTACTTGTTAAAGTTCCTCAGGTACTTGTTAAAGTTCCCCAGGTACTTGTTAAAGTTCCTCAGGTACTTGTTAAAGTTCCTCAGGTACTTGTTAAAGTTCCTCTGGTACCTGTTAAAGTTCCTCAGGTACTTGTTAAAGTTCCTCTGGTACTTGTTAAAGTTTCTCGGGTACTTGTTAAAGTTCCTCTGGTACCTGTTAAAGTTCCTCAGGTACTTGTTAAAGTTCCTCTGGTACTTGTTAAAGTTTCTCGGGTACTTGTTAAAGTTCCTCTGGTACCTGTTAAAGTTCCTCAGGTACTTGTTAAAGTTCCTCAGGTACTTGTTAATATGCCTCAGGTACTTGTTAAAGTTCCAGGCACTTGTTAAAGTTCCCCAGGCAATTGTTAAAGTTCCCCAGGCACTTGTTAAAGTTCCTCAGGTACTTGTTAATATTTATCAGGTACTTGTTAAAGTTCCTCAGGTACTTATTAATATGCCTCAGGTACTTGTTAAAGTTCCTCAGGTACTTGTTAATATTTCTCAGGTACTTGTTAAAGTTCCCCAGGCACTTGTTAAAGTTCCTGTGGTACCTGTTAAAGTTCCTCAGGTACTTGTTAAAGTTCCTCAGGTACTTGTTAATATTTCTCAGGTACTTGTTAAAGTTCCCCAGGTACTTGTTAAAGTTCCCGTCTCTCTTGCTTGTAATTTCCTTCTTATACATACTCGCTGTATATAATGTAAATTTATTGTAGTGTATCTGAAGGAAGATACATACTAAGAAGTTATTCTCTGCTGTCTTTTGCTCGTTCCCTACAACTGCTAGTTGAGTATCTTGCTGACTCATTACGAACAGGTGACCAAGCCACAAGACTACAACTGTACTCATAACAGGGTTCCACATTGGTACTGCGTACTCCAATATGGGCCTGATGTGTACAGTGTTTATGTGTACAGTGGTGAATGAATCCATACTTAGAATTCTCAAAGTTTGTTAAGATTTGCCAGACGCGTATATGTTGCAGCAGTTATTCAGTTGATGTGAGCCTCAGGCGTTCTGCTCAGTGCAATACTTGGTATAAAAGTGTGTGTGTGTGTGTGTGTGTGTGTGTGTGTGTGTGTGTGTGTGTGTGTTGGGGGCGAGATTCTTGGTATCAATTTGTCCTGTTTCCTGACAAATCTATCCTAGCCTAACCTAAATTTCGAGTTGCCGCTGATCATGTTGAGCGGGAGTGTTGCTGTGGGAGAACACAGATCATGTACTGACTGACACACTCCTGTCCCTGAATACTTTCATCTTGACACCATACATTAATACCCTACGCATATCACCACAAACACACCCACACACACACATACACGCATATACAACAAGTCTAGTGTTTAATCGACATGTGCCAAGGACAAAATGGTAACTAATACACATACAAACACACACACACACACACACACACACACACACACACACACACACACACACACACACACACACACATTTCTGACTGGTGGTGAAGACGGGTTACCTGTAGCTTTAATGACCTGGAGTAGTCGACAGATTTTTAAACCCAATTAATCAACCAATCAACTGGGATAGGGAGGAATGGTAACAGTGAGGGGGAGGGAGTGGTCAAAGGGAGGAGAGAAGTGATAACAGCGAGAAGGAGGAGCAGTAACAGGGAGGGGTTGTAACAGTAATGGGAAGTGGATACAAGACTCGAATGAGTGGTCGCAGGGAGGGGGGAGTTGTCACATGGGAGAGTGGTAACTGGGGGAGGGGGAAGGGAGTGGTAACTGGGGGACGGGGGAGTGGTAACTGGGGGAGGGGGAAGGGAGTGGTAACTGGGGGAGCGGGAAGGGAGTGGTAACTGGGGAAGGGGGGAGTGGTAACTGGGGAGGGGGAAGGGGAGTGGTAACTGGGGAGGGGGAAGGGAGTGGTAACTGGGGGAGGGGGAAGGGAGTGGTAACTGGGGGAGGGGGAAGGGAGTGGTAACTGGGGGAGAGGGAAGGGAGTGGTAACTGGGGGGGGGGAAGGGAGTGGTAACTGGGGGGGGGGGGGAGTGGTAACTGGGGGAGGGGGAAGGGAGTGGTAACTGGGGGAGCGGGAAGGGAGTGGTAACTGGGGAAGGGGGGGGAGTGGTAACTGGGGAGGGGGAAGGGAGTGGTAACTGGGGAGGGGGAAGGGAGTGGTAACTGGGGGAGGGGGAAGGGAGTGGTAACTGGGGGAGGGGGAAGGAGTGGTAACTGGGGGAGGGGGAAGGGAGTGGTAACTGGGGGAGGGGGGGGAGTGGTAACTGGGAAGGGGGAAGGGAGTGGTAACTGGGGAGGGGGAAGGGAGTGGTAACTGGGGGAGGGGGAAGGGAGTGGTAACTGGGGGAGGGGGAAGGGGGGTAACTGGGAGTGGTAACTGGGGGGGGGACGGGTGTGGTAACTGGGGAAGGGGGAAGGGAGTGGTAACTGGGGAAGGGGGAAGGGAGTGGTAACTGGGGGGGGGAAGGGAGTGGTAAGGGGAAGGGGGAAGGGAGTGGTAACTGGGGGAGGGGGAAGGGAGTGGTAACTGGGGGGAGGGGGAAGGGAGTGGGGGGAAGGGGGAAGGGTGGTAACTGGGGGAGGGGGAAGGGAGTGGTAACTGGGGGGGGGAAGGGGGGTAACTGGGGAGGGGGAAGGGAGTGGTAACTGGGGGAGGGGGAAGGGAGTGGTAACTGGGGGAGGGGGAAGGGAGTGGTAACTGGGGGGGGGAAGGGAGTGGTAACTGGGGGAGGGGGAAGGGAGTGGTAACTGGGGGGGGAAGGGAATGGTAACTGGGGGAGGGGGAAGGGAGTGGTAACTGGGGGAGGGGGAAGGGAGTGGTAACTGGGGAAGGGGGAAGGGAGTGGTAACTGGGGAAGGGGGAAGTGGTAACTGGGGGAGGGGGAAGGGAGTGGTAACTGGGGAGGGGGAAGGGAGTGGTAACTGGGGGGGGGGAGTGGTAACGGGGGAGGGGGAAGGGAGTGGTAACTGGGGGAGGGGGAAGGGAGTGGTAACTGGGGGAGGGGGAAGGGAGTGGTAACTGGGGGAGGGGGAAGGGAGTGGTAACTGGGGGAGGGGGAAGGGAGTGGTAACTGGGGGAGGGGAAGGGAGTGGTAACTGGGGGAGGGGGAAGGGAGTGGTAACTGGGGAGGGGGGGGAAGGGAGTGGTAACTGGGGGAGGGGGAAGTGAGTGGTAACTGGGGGGGGGGGGGAAGGGAGTGGTAACTGGGGGAGGGGGAAGGGAGTGGTAACTGGGGGAGGGGGAAGGAGTGGTAACTGGGGGAGGGGGAAGGGAGTGGTAACTGGGGGAGGGGGAAGGGAGTGGTAACTGGGGGAGGGGGAAGGGAGTGGTAACTGGGGGAGGGGGAAGGGATTGGTAACTGGGGGAGGGGGAAGGGAGTGGTAACTGGGGGAGGGGGAAGGGAGTGGTAACTGGGGGAGGGGGAAGTGAGTGGTAACTGGGGGAGGGGAAGGGAGTGGTAACTGGGGGAGGGGGAAGGGAGTGGTAACTGGGGGAGGGGGAAGGGAGTGGTAACTGGGGGAGGGGGAAGGGAGTGGTAACTGGGGGAGGCGGAAGGGAGTGGTAACTTGGGGAGGGGGAAGGGACTGGTAACTGGGGGAGGGGGAAGGAGGTAGGCTGGGGGAGGGGGAAGGGAGTGGTAACTGGGGAGGGGGAAGGAGTGGTAACTGGGGGAAGGGGGAAGGTGTGGTAACTGGGGAAGGGGGAAGGGAGTGGTAACTGGGGGAGGGGGAAGGGAGGTGGTAACTGGGGAGGGGGAAGGGAGTGGTACTGGGGAGGGGGAAGGGAGGGTGGTAACTGGGGAGGGGGAAGGGAGTGGTAACTGGGGGGAGGGGGAAGGGAGGTGGAACTGGGGAGGGGGAAGGGAGTGGTAACTGGGGGAGGGGGAAGGGAGTAACTGGGGGAGGGGGTGGGAGGGGGAGTGGTAACTGGGGGAGGGGGAAGGGAGTGGTAACTGGGGGAGGGGGAAGGGAGTGGTAACTGGGGGAGGGGGAAGGGAGTGGTAAGGTCTGGTGGTGACAGCCGATAAAATATTCTTTGGAACACGTGACGTGGAAACTTTCTCTCTCTCGTCTGTCTCTGTCTCTGGATGGCACTGTTTGGATGGCACCTGACAAGTGCCACTGCTATCTGGATGGCACTTGACGGGTGCCACTGCTGTCTGGATGGTACCTGACAGGTGCCACTGCTTCTCTTTCTCCATTCACTCTTTCTGACTCAATCAAAGTTTGATCGTCCAGCATTTGCACCTGTGATGATTCTGTGTGTGTGTGAGAGAGAGAGAGAGAGAGAGAGAGAGAGAGAGAGAGAGAGAGAGAGAGAGCCCATCTCTGGCTTACTTTATCTTCCCGTCTCATTAATATTTATTCAAGTTTTTACAAGATCATTAACATGATCCATGGTGCTCACATGCTGATAACCAGAGAGTGGATACAACACTCGAGACACTGGTTCAATGTTCAACGCAAACTTCAGCTCATTTATACGATCACAGTAATGCTAAACGACCACAGAGATCTCTTGTTCAATGATGATAAACAGACACAGTTTGAGGAGCCAGAGGTATTTACTAGCATCAAGACACATCCCATGAAGGGTCTGAGTGATTGTAAGCAAATCTCATCATGTTAATGGATATCAAAATCGACAGGCTGATAAATGTAACAGCCAGCCAGTGGCTTCTTCAGTCCATTACCAAGAAGAACGGAGGAAGATGAAGAGGAGTTACAAGTAATCAGTCCCTCAAGAGGTTGAGGGACTGATTACCTCATTACCTGATTATCTTTTCAAGAATGATGGACTAAACACATAGACTCCAGGCTGAGGGACTAATTGCCTCAAACTCCTTCTGATCTTCAACCATTCTTCTCTGTATTGGTATGAGGAAGTCAGTGGCTGGTGTTTCCACAATTAACATAGCCAAGTGTTGCACATGTGTCTTATTCATCAAGTGTCTGTTCTCTGTAGCATTTATCTACAATGTGAGGCCAGCAATGCCTGCTACACCAGCTGCTCTCACATCCGTCCAGTATGTGGAGTTTACCCTCCTGACCTCCTTCACCAGTGTCCTGGGAACCCCAGACAACCTCACAGGATGCCACGAGAAAGGTGACCAAAGTAGAAAGAAATGGACAAACTGAAAAGGGGAGAAAGGTGGACAAAGAGGAAAATGAACTGAGAAGGCTGAAGAGGACCAATTACAGTAAGAATGAGGGAGCAGTAGTTTTAATCTAGTTTTTACATGTAAACTAAACACTAGTTGAGGACGTTATCAACCCACAGAGTTGTAACTTATGTTGACATCAAATGTGTCCAAATGACGTGTAACTCTTGACCTGACTAAGTCACTCTCACTGACCATCTCAGGTCAGCAACTGTGAAGGTTATCCTGGTGACTTGGTCAGGCTCGAGTGTGTGGCGTTCATCACTTGACGCACCTATTGCTTAATTTCCTCCAGAATGTGATTGAGAGATCCAGAGGAACTTGCAACAAACACAAGACTACATGGCTGCTAAATATTCATTTCTTGAAGACAATAAAAGGTGGTTTTGTGTGTGTGTGTGTGAGAGAGAGAAAGAGAGAGAGCGAGAGAGAGAGAGAGAGAGAGAGAGAGAGAGAGAGAGAGAGAGAGAGAGAAAATGCCTGGAGCCTGGCACCACCAGGACGAGTGCCAAGCTAGTGTCGCATGTCTGTGACGTCATACATACACAACCAATACCCCCCCCCACCACCACCGTAATCCCCAACGCTCTGCAGAGTAATACTAAACATTCTTACAATTCTTTAATCCAATTATATATATATATATATATATATATATATATATATATATATATATATATATATATATATATATATATATATATATATATATATATATATATATATATATATATATATATATATATATATATATATATATATATATATATATATATATAATGTGTGTGCATGACCACATGACTAAAAAAACTGACCAGACTAGTAACAATGGGAGGTGAAAATGGCGTGTGTGGGGGAAGGGACAAAGCTTCTCAGACTGGGTAAGATCCACCATCACGCCAGAAGACTTGAAAATGTGAGAGAGAAAAAAGTTGAAAAAAGTTGGTTATAGTCGGCGGCCTTGTATAGAGATGAGCGACATTTAGGTGTACATACAAAGCATTTTGGGCGAGGACCTGAGGTCTTCTTGCAACATTTATCGCAGCGCATTATCAACGCTTCAGTGACAAATGACGATCGATTTATTACTACAGTGTTGATTATGTACAACAATACATTGTTTGAGTGGCGGGACCTGATGCTGTAACTTGAAGTCCCTCCCCCTCCCCCCCTAGGACACACACGAGGAAGTAGTTGTGTTGTGTAGATAGTGATGTTACAGTTGTGGTGGCTGGGCCGGGCACCAGCTCCTTCAAGATGACCAACACACTCGTCTTCTTACAATGATTTACGACATCCTCCTCACACACCAACCAGACGCTTCAGGCTAAACTACAAGAGCAAAACGATTAAGCGTATCAAGTGTTAGAGAGAGAGAGAGAGAGAGAGAGAGAGAGAGAGAGAGAGAGAGAGAGAGAGAGAGAGAGAGAGAGAGAGAGAGAGAGAGAGAGAGAGAGAGAGAGAGCCTAGTACAGTGTAAATGGCCCTCTCTATGGAAAGAGGCAAATGTAGTCCCTGTTCACAAAAAGAAGAGCAGAGCAGAAATCAGAAACTACAGACCAGTGTCACTCCTGTCAATCACTGTTAAGATCCTTGAGGCAATAATCTCAAGACAAATGACAGAGTTTTTTGACTACCACTCACTACTTTGTGATCGTCAATATGGCTTCAGGAGAGGTTACTCTGCTGCTGATCTGTTGTTAAACCTCTCCACTAAGTGGCAACAGTCACTGGATGAATCCAAAGTCAGCTGTGTGGTAGCACTGGACATTGCTGGCGCTTTCGACCGGGTGTGGCACCAGGGCCTCTTAGCAAAACTTCAAGCACTGGGAATTGCAGGCTCTACGCTATGTCTCCTCAGTGATTACCTTCATGGTAGATCTCTAAGTGTAGTTCTCAATGGAACGGAATCAGTAAGACATCCTATTGGGGCAAGTGTTCCACAAGGAAGCGTGCTGGGACCTTTGTTATGGAATGTCTACTTCAACGACCTTCTTCATCTCATCCCAGAATCACATGCATATGCAGACGACTGTACACTGACATTCACTTATCCAAGAGAAGAAATGTCAGCTGCTCTAAGCTACATCAATCACCAGCTGAGAGCTATATCAGCTTAAGGAAATAGATGGCAAGTAACATTTGCACCTGAGAAAACGCAAATGATGATGGTCTCTAGGCACCATGATGGTAATGCTGGTGCAGTAGTAAGGATGAATGGGAGGGTTGGCACCCGGAGAAGAAGTTGATATCCTTGGGGTGAAATTTGACTCCAAACTAACCATGAAGAACCATGTTGTAAATCTTGCAAACAAGGCAGCCAGGAAGCTTACAGCACTTCGCCGTATCTCGCATCTACTTAACAGTAGGGGTTGCAAGATTCTGTACGAGGCACAAGTACGCTCGCACCTTGAGTATGCTCCACTTTCTTGGTTTGCCTGTGTCCCCCTCTCATCTGCGACTGCTTGACAGAGCAGAGAACAGAGCAAGATGTCTCATCTCTCGCCTGGATCCATCCTGGATAGATCTGTCACTTCAGCAGAGCCTTCAACATAGGAGGGATGTGGGTGGCCTTACTGTTATGTACAAGGCCAATATTGTCAAAGTACCACACTTGGATCCACTTCGAGGACAGCGTGAAACAAGCTTTCATGCCACAAGACGGGCAGAAAGGAGCAACTTCACTCTGGCTGTACCCTTCTCCAGAACATCACTCCATCTGAGATCATATATACCCAGGATGACTCGAGTATGGAACACATTCGTACAGCATAATGATGTCAACGAGATAAAGTCAGTTGATCAAATGAAAATGCTGGCCCACAGATGGCTCCAATTTCATCCAGTTCCCTACTTGTATGTCTCATAATAAAAATGCTTTCAAATGAGCTGATGTAAGTAACAGCTCTTAGCTTGCCAATAAAGTTAGGAATCCTTAACCTGTAAATAGCTTGTCAATAAAGCAAGGAATCCTTAACCTTGTCAAACCCTGTGTAAAAAAAAACAAAAAAAAAAAAAAAAAGAGACGTGGAACATAGAGAGTAGACCAACAAGACGGAAGTGTCCAACATGTAATGTCTGTCCCTCTGGGAGGAAGTTTCTCAGTTATCACAGCTGCCGAGTGTAGGAGACACACACTTAATATTCACACACACACACTCTCCATCAATCGTGAAGACAGGAGCCGTGACCCGACCCTCTGCAACCACAAATTGGTGAATACACACTTCATACACACACACATAAAGCGAAGCATACACTGACTGTATGGATAATACGAACAACCCAGTGTCTGAATTAATACATATATTTTAACCGTGGTACAAAAATGACAGGACATACGAGTCTATTCTTGCTAGCCAGCGACCCAATACTGAGTCTACCAGTTCTGTTGTGAGTACTGTTGTGAGTACTGTGTGTTGTGGGGTTGTAGCGGGTTTGGTTACAAGTACTACTGACAGTCTGAGAGATGTTGTAGTGGCCAGACTGAGGCTTGGTTACAAGTATCGCTGACAGCCTGAGAGATGTTGTAGTGGCCAGACTGAGGCTTGGTTACAAGTATCACTGACAGCCTAAGAGATGTTGTAGTGGCCAGACTGAGGCTTGGTTACAAGTATCACTGACAGCCTGAGAGATGTTGTAGTGGCCAGACTGAGGCTTGATTACAAGTATCACTGAAAGCCTGAGAGATGTTGTAGTGGCCAGACTGAGGCTTGGTTACAAGTATCACTGACAGCCTGAGAGATGTTGTAGTGGCCAGACTGAGGCTTGATTACAAGTATCACTGAAAGCCTGAGAGATGTTGTAGTGGCCAGACTGAGGCTTGGTTACAAGTATCACTGACAGCCTGAGAGATGTTGTAGTGACCAGACTGAGGCTTGGTTACAAGTACTACTGACAGCCTGACAGATGTTGTGGTGGTTAGACTGAGGCTTGGTTACAAGTACCACTGACAGCCTGAGAAATGTTGTAGTGGCCAGACTGAGGCTTGGTTACAAGTACTACTGGCAGCCTGACAGATGTTGTGGTGGCCAGACTGAGGCTTGGTTACAAGTACCACTGACAGCCTGACAGATGTTGTGGTGGCCAGACTGAGGCTTGGTTACAAGTACCAGTGACAGCCTGAGAGATGTTGTAGTGGCCAGACTGAGGCTTGGTTACAAGTATCACTGACAGCCTGAGAGATGTTGTAGTGGCCAGACTGAGGCTTGGTTGCAAGTACCACTGACAGCCTGAGAGATGTTGTAGTGGCCAGACTGAGGCTTGGTTACAAGTATCACTAACAGCCTGAGAGATGTTGTAGTGGCCAGACTGAGGCTTGGTTACAAGTACCACTGACAGCCTGAGAGATGTTGTAGTGGCCAGACTGAGGCTTGGTTACAAGTATCACTAACAGCCTGAGAGATGTTGTAGTGGCCAGACTGAGGCTTGGTTACAAGTACCACTGACAGCCTGAGAGATGTTGTAGTGGCCAGACTGAGGCTTGGTTACAAGTATCACTGACAGCCTGAGAGATGTCCTTAACCTGTAAATAGCTTGTCAATAAAGTTAGGGATCCTTAATCTTGTCAAACCCTGAGCTGATGTAGGTAACAGCTCTTAGCTTGCCAATAAAGTTAGGAATCCTTAACCTGTAAATAGCTGTCAATAAAGCTAGGGATCCTTAACCTTGTCAAACCCCTGAGAGAGAGAGAGAGAGAAAGAGAGAGAGAGAGAGAGAGAGAGAGAGAGAGAGAGAGAGAGAGAGAGAGAGAGAGAGAGAGAGAGAGATAGAGAGATAGAGAGATGGTAATGCTGGCGCAGTAGTAAGGATGAATGGGACGATGTTGGCACCTGGAGAAGAAGTTGATATCCTTGGGGTGAAATTTGACTCAAACTAACCATGAAGAACCATGTTGTAAATCTTGCAAACAAGGCAGCCAGGAAGCTTACAGCACTTCGCCGTATCTCGCATCTGCTTGACAGTAGGGGTTGCAAGATCCTGTATGAGGCACAAGTACGCTCACACCTTGAGTATGCTCCACTTTCTTGGTTTGCCTGCCCCCTCTCTCTGCGACTGCTTGACAGAGTAGAGAACAGAGCAAGACGTCTCATCTCCTGCCTGGACCCATCCTGATAGATCTGTCATTTCAGCAGAGCCTTCAACATAGGAGGGGATGTGGGTGGCCTTACTGTTATGTACAAGGCCAATATTGTCAAAATACCACACTTGATCCACTTCTGAGGACAGCGTGAAACAAGCTTTTATGCCACAAGACGGGCAGCAGCAACTTACTCTGGCTGGTACCCTCTCCAGAACATCACCTCCATCTGAGATCATACATACCCAGGATGACTCGAGTATGGAACACATTCTGTACAGCATAATGATGTCAACGAGATAACGTCAGTTGATCAAATGAAAATGCTGGCCCACAGATGGCTCCAACTTCATCCTGTTCCCTACTTGTATGTCTCATAACAAAAATGCTTTCAAATGAGCTGATGTAGGTAACAGCTCTTAGCTTGCCAATAAAGTTAGGAATCCTTAACCTGTAAATAGCTGTCAATAAAGCTAGGATCCTTAACTGTGTCAAACCCTGAAAAAAAAAAAAAAAAAAAAAAAAAAAAAAAAAAAAAAAAAAAAAAAAAGAGAGAGAGAGAGAGAGAGAGAGAGAGAGAGAGAGAGAGAGAGAGAGAGAGAGAGAGAGAGAGAGAGAGAGAGAGAGAGAGAGAGAGAGAGAGAGAGAGAGAGAGAGAGAGAGAGAGAGAGAGAGAGAGAGAGAGAGAGAGAGAGAGAGAGATGGGTCACACTAAAGTGACAGCACAAGTGTGAGGTGCAGTGATCTACTCATCTTGGTAATGACAACAAGGAGGCCACTCCACTGCTAAGTGGCGCTGAGTAAACACGACGAGTGTTTTCTTAACATACCACTACACAGCCCCCCAACCCCAGCCACCAACCACCCGCCACACCCAGAACTATCACCTCATCAAACCACATCCTAACACCAGCAATCTTCCCAATACACCAGCAACCCCCCACCACACCAGCAGCCTCCCCACCACACCAGCAGCCTCCACATCACATCAGCAACCCCCCACCACACCAGCAGCCTCCCCACCATACCAGCAACCCCATACCACACCAGCAACCCCCACCACACCAGCAACCCCCCACCACACCAGCAGCCTCCCCACCACACCAGCAGCCTCCCCACCACACCAACAACCCCTCACCACACCAGCAACCCCCACCACACCAGCAACCCCCCCACACCAGCAACCCTCTACCACACCAGCAGCCTCCCCACCACACCAGCAACCTCCCCACCACACCAGCAGCCTCCCCACCACACCAGCAACCTCCCCACCACACCAGCAGCCTCCCCACCACATCAGTAGCCTCCCCACCACACCAGCAACCTCCCCACCACACCAGCAGCCTCCCAACCACACCAGCAACCTCCCCACCACACCAGCAGCCTCCCACCACACCAGTAGCCTCCCCACCACACCAGCAACCTCCCAACCACACCAGCAGCCTCCCACCACCAGTAGCCTCCTCACCACACCAGCAACCTCCCCAACACACCAGCAACCTCCCCACCACACCAGCAGCCTCCCCACCACACCAGCAGCCTCCCCAACACACCAGCAGCCTCCCCAACACACCAGCAACCTCCCCACCACACCAGCAACCTCCCCAACACACCAGCAGCCTCCCCAACACACCAGCAGCCTCCCCAACACACCAGCAGCCTCCCCAACACACCAGCAGCCTCCCCACCTCACCAGCAACCTCCCCACCACACCAGCAGCCTCCCCACCACACCAGCAGCCTCCCCACCACACCAGTAGCCTCCCCACCACACCAGCACCTCCCCATCACACCAGCAGCCTCTCCACCACACCAGCAGCCTCCCCACCACACCAGCAACCTCCCCACCACACCAGCAGCCTCCCCACCACACCAGCAGCCTCCTAACCACACCAGCAGCCTCCCCACACCAGCAGCCTCCCCACCACACCAGCAGCCTCCCTACCACACCAGCAGCCTCCCCACCACACCAGCAGCCTCCCCACCACACCAGCAGCCTCCCTACCACACCAGCAGCCTCCCCACCACACCAGCAGCCTCCCCACCACACCAGCAACCTCTCCACCACACCAGCAGCCTCCACAACACACCAGCAGCCTCCCCACCTCACCAGCAACCTCCCCACCACACCAGCAGCCTCCCCACCACACCAGCAGCCTCCCTACCACACCAGCAGCCTCCCCACCACACCAGCAGCCTCCCCACCACACCAGCAGCCTCCCTACCACACCAGCAGCCTCCCCACCACACCAGCAGCCTCCCCACCACACCAGCAACCTCTCCACCACACCAGCAGCCTCCCCACCACACCAGCAGCCTCCCCACCACACCAGCAACCTCCACAACACACCAGCAGCCTCCACAACACACCAGCAACCTCCACAACACACCAGCAGCCTCCACAACACACCAGCAACCTCCACAACACACCAGCAGCCTCCACAACACACCAGCAGCCTCCACAACACACCAGCAACCTCCACAACACACCAGCAGCCTCAACACCACACCAGCAGCCTCCCGACCACACCAGCAGCCTCCCCACCACACCAGCAGCCTCCCCACCAAACCAGCAGCCTCCCTACCACACCAGCAGCCTCCCCACCACACCAGCAGCCTCCCCACCAAACCAGCAACCTCCCCACCACACCAGCAACCTCCACCACACCAGCAGCCTCCCCAACACACCAGCAATATCCACCACACCAGCAACCTCCCCAACACACCAGCAACCTCCTCCACAACACCAGCAACCTCCCCACCACCACAGCAACCTCCTCCACCACACCAGCAGCCTCCCCAACACACCAGCAATATCCACCACACCAGCAACCTCCCCACCACACCAGCAACCTCCCCACCACACCAGCAGCCTCCCCACCACACCAGCAGCCTCCCTACCACACCAGCAGCCTCCCCACCACACCAGCAGCCTCCCCACCACACCAGCAGCCTCCCCACCAAACCAGCAGCCTCCCTACCACACCAGCAGCCTCCCCACCACACCAGCAGCCTCCCCACCACACCAGCAACCTCCCCACCACACCAGCAACCTCCCCACCACACCAGCAGCCTCCACAACACACCAGCAATATCCACCACACCAGCAACCTCTCCACCACACCAGCAACCTCCCCACCACACCAGCAGCCTCCCCAACACACCAGCAATATCCACCACACCAGCAACCTCCCCACCACACCAGCAACCTCCTCCACCACACCCCAGCAACCTCCTCCACCACACCAGCAACCTCCCACCACACCAGCAGCCTCCCCAACACACCAGCAATATCCACCACACCAGCAACCTCCCCACCACACCAGCAACCTCTCCACCACACCAGCAACCTCTCCACCACACCAGCAACCTCCCCACCACACCAGCAACCTCCCCACCACACCAGCAACCTCCCCACCACACCAGCAGCCTCCCCACCAAACCAGCCTCCTCCCTACCACACCAGCAGCCTCCCCACCACACCAGCAGCCTCCCCACCACACCAGCAACCTCCCCACCACACCAGCAACCTCTCCACCACACCAGCAGCCTCCCCAACACACCAGCAATATCCACCACACCAGCAACCTCCCCAACACACCAGCAACCTCTCCACCACACCAGCAACCTCCCCACCACACCAGCAACCTCTCCACCACACCAGCAACCTCCCCACCACACCAGCAACCTCCCCACCACACCAGCAACCTCTCCACCACACCAGCAGCCTCCCCAACACACCAGCAATATCCACCACACCAGCAACCTCTCCACCACACCAGCAACCTCTCCACCACACCAGCAACCTCTCCACCACACCAGCAACCTCCCACCACACCAGCAACCTCCCACCACACCAGCAGCCTCCCCAACACACCAGCAACCTCCCACCACACCAGCAACCTCCCCACCACACCAGCAACCTCTCCACCACACCAGCAGCCTCCCAACACACCAGCAACCTCCACAACACACCAGCATCCTCCACAACACACCAGCAACCTCCACAACACACCAGCAACCTCCCCACCACACCAGCAAGAACCTCCACCACACCAGCAACCTCCCCAACACACCAGCAACCTCCCCACCACACCAGCAACCTCTCCACCACACCAGCAACCTCCCCACCACACCAGCAACCTCCCCACCACACCAGCAGCCTCCCCAACACACCAGCAACCTCCCCACCACACCAGCAACCTCCCCACCACACCAGCAACCTCCCCACCACACCAGCAGCCTCCCCAACACACCAGCAATATCCACCACACCAGCAACCTCCC